>NC_134494.1:4264133-4477966 GCF_040206685.1 Ascaphus truei
GGCATTATGATCACCACAACTGAGCTATCCAGCAAGCAATTGTATGCAGCACACGAGAGGCAGCGCAGGTACTGCTGGAAAGGTATTTTACTCATCACTTAGTGTATATTTACAGGCAAAAAGGAACAGATAACGTTTCAGGGCAGCAGCCCCTTTCCTCAGATCCCCCTCAGTGTGCACAAGGAGAATAGACATTTATATAACAATGACATTCGCTCCCACCCACTAAACCCCATTAAGCCGACCCCGCCCCAGGTGTGTGCAGGACTCAAAATACTCGGGAGGTCCCCGCGTGTGTGATTGATTCCCGGTGCTTCCGGGTTGTGACATCACGCGTCACGGCAAGGTCCGCCCCTCACAACGAGCGTCGTTGCCACGGGACTACAGATACATCATGCGGGGAACCACGGCAACCACGGACGATAGCGCACATTTATATATACAATGTAACAGAAATTTAAATGCACATAATGAGAAACATAAGAACTGGAACCATATTACTAGTGAAAAAGCTGGTTAAGGGAAGGACTGAATAAACAAAGTAATCTGCACAGTGGCGTGTGTGTGTGTGTGTGTGTGTGTGTGTGTGTGTATGTGTACCACTGGGTAGTTTGGGGCTATAGTTCTGCCCTCCTCCTGGCAGTAATACATGTAAGGGCAGGTTTGCCAGGAGTCATCATGGGTTTCCTCACTTCATACAGTGCAGTGAGTCAGTGAAGGCAGTGTCATCAGGCTCTGTGTCCAATTAGAGACACAGGGGTGGTGCCTGTTGGAGCTGTTTAATGTACTGCAACTTCCTATTTAGTGAGTTGGTCTCTGCCTTGATAGAGACAGGGTACCACAGGGTACACCTCCTCCTCTATCGATCTCTCAGTGGGGGTACCCTAGGGCTCTGTCTTGGGGCCTCCTTCTCTTTTCTCTTTACACACTCTCTAGGTCAGCGGTGCGCAAACTGGGAGGTGCAAGATTGTTCAGGGGTGGCGTGGCGGGTTGCAGAGGCCCCGCGCTCTTCCCCCAAGGCATTCAAATGAATGCCGGGAGATCGCGTGAGGCGTCTGCAACTTCACTTACCTTCTCTTTGTGACGGATCTTGTCTCACATGGGGAGACGGACCCGCAGGCTGAGGTAGGGTTGCAAACAAACCGACCACAACCCAGGGACAGAGTCCTGAATGAGTATCCGTAGTCAGTATGGAAGCAGGGGTCAGGGCTGGCGGGAGAGTTGCAAAGTCCAGGGGACAGGCAGAGGTGCAAAGTCCAGGAGGGAAGCGGAGGTCAGGGCAGGCGGAAGGCAGCGAGGTCGGGGTCACGGTCCGGGGTCAGCAACAGGAATTCAAAACAAGCAAGAGGATAAAGCGTAACTGCAAAGACGACAGGAGCTGCAAACACACAGAACTTTTCGCCATGGCAACGTGGTGGCAAATGACGCCGCGTCATTCAATGTCACGTTGGCATGGCAACATGACGTCACGTGACCCCGTGGCGTCCTTTGACGCCGGAGAAAAGGTAAGGGAGGGGGGGGGGACACATTAGCCGGGAGGGAAGCAGGAAGGGGGGCACACGATGGAAAGACTGTGCACCGCTGCTCTAGGTGACCTTATCACATCTCTTGGGTTCAGATATCCCCACTATGCACAAATGTACACACTGACCTAACACCCGCTGTACAGACCAAAGTTTTTGAATGTCTCTGCGCTATATAATCCTGTATGGCCCTCCACCGACTCATACTTAACATACCAAAACAGAGCTCTTCCCAAACCTGGCCCTACTACATTACTGTTGGAAGCACTATCAAACACCCAGTATTACAAGCACGCTTCCTAGGGGTCACACTCAACTTCTCTCTCACATTCTCCTCTCTCATTCAAAAGGTAGCTTCAATCTGTCGTTTTTTCCTCTGCAATATTACAAAGATTCGCCCTTTCCTCTGTTGCTCTACTGCTAAAACTGACTCAGGCCCTCATTCTCTCCCGTCTTGATTACTGTAACCTCCTGCTGTCCGGCCTTCCTGCCTCTCACCTGTCTCCCCTACAATCTATCCTAAATGCTGCTACCAGAATCACTCTACTCTTTCCTAAATCTGTCTCAGCGTCTCCCCTACTGAAATCACTCTCCTGGCTTCCTATCAAATCCCGTATCGCACACTCAATTCTTCTCCTCAGTTTTAAAGCTTTACTCTCTTCTGCCCCTCCTTACATCTCAGCCCTAATTTCTTGCTATACACCATCCCGACTTTTGTGTTCTACTCAAGGATGCCTTCTCTCTACCCCTTTTTGTATCTAAAGCCCTCTCCCGCCATATTCCTCTCTCACTGCCTGACCCAAACCTCTGGAAGGCCCTTCCCCTCAATATCCAACTAGCACCCTCTCTATCCACCTTTTAAGACCCATCTTAAAACACACCTCCTTAACGAAGCATATGATTAGCTCTGTGGCTTATACTATACACCTCATACATCGACCTTGGCCCCCTGCAGACACACTTACCAGAACACCCTCCTACTGTCTCTGTATGTTCCTACTTACCAATTCGATTGTAAGCTCTTCGGGTAGGGACTCCTTTTCCTAAATGTTACTTTTACACCTGAAGCACTTCTTCCCATTGTGTTATTTGTATTTTGTGTTATTTATATGATTGTCACGTGTATTACTGCTGTGAAGCACTATGTACATTAATGGCACTATATAAATTAAGATATACGTACAGATAAACAGTGTAAGATCAAACACTTATTCACATGTTTAAGCACATCTATGATATATTTATGCTTAAACGTCTCTGTGGCTTGTGCTATGTTGGGAAAACAAAACACTCCCTTAACGAATTGACCGGGCAACACAAAACCAACATTCAGCTAATTCCGATACCCTGCTGGCCAGACACTTCCACCGATATGGCCACATGGTGGCACAATTACAATATCATGTCAGGAGCAGCTCAGTGAGTAAAGACACTGACTGGCACAATTCCCGGTGTCGGCTCCTTGTGACCTTGGGCAAGTCACTTTATCTCCCTGTGCCCCAGGCACCAAAAACATGGATTGTAAGCTCCACGGGGCAGGGACCTGCAAAATGTCTCTGTAAAGCGCCACGTAAAAAACTAGCAGCGCTATACAAGAACATGCTATTATTATTATTTATTGACCAAGTATGCAAATTTTGGCCCCTGTGCGCTCACATCAGCCGGACTGGCTTCTACAAAGTGTTTTAATAGAGGTAGTACAAACGGGTTATACCACTAGCATACAGTTGCTTCAATAGTAATTGCAACCACAATACATAGGTATTTACAGTGACAGGCAGGGTAATGTGCACAAAATGCATGGAACAATATATCCAAAAATAACTCCTATGACTAATGCACAAATTGAATAAGACAAATGGATAAAAGGACAGAGTGTGGCAGTAGAAATCTCCCGTTGAGTTGTGAGGCTCTGGAGGTAATGAGGTGCTCTGTGCAGCTCTATAAGGGTTGTGAAGATAAGACCTACCAATAAGAGCGCAAACAGAGCGACCTCCGATAGTGAAATATGTACAGTCAATTTATTGGACTGGTAGTGATAAAAAATACGCACTCACAAATTGGTGCTATTGGCACCGACGGGTTATCCGTAAGTTGTTAAAGGAAAATGCTACAAGAACATTCCGTGGTAGGTTCCCTTTTCAAGGACAACCTCTCTGTCTATAAAAGACTACAACAATTGAGGGATGTACTTGTGAGAATTGCAACCATGTGCATACAAAAATGATATAAGGCTAGGAAGATAATGGATGTAAATTCTCTAACAACTGGTATTGTGAAAAGGACAAGGCAAACAGAAATAAACAATTAAAATGGTTGTAGTGTAAATAACTAAAACAAACAACATGGAAATACAAACACACAAAGACACGCAAAACAACAAATAATAGGAAAATGGGGTGGGAATAGGAAGCAAGAGGGAAATGGGAAGGAACAAAAAGTAAATTGTATGCCAAAAATATATAATAAACCAAATAAATTGATTATGATGCCGGAGACGCCAAAAAGCTCTTCTCAAGAGAAACAACACTTTCAACCATCTATAAAACAAAAATAGTAAGCGCGGGCTGTCACGGTAGCTTATGACAAGATATAATGAACACCAAATATCTGGGTTGAACTGAACGAGGCTTAGATATAATAAAATATAATTTATTCCTTAAATAAGGTGAACACAGCAATATAGTACAATTAACAGACAAGAAGATAACACTTACTTAGGGTTGGGGGATGGAGAAGTATCCGCTAGCAATTCTCCAGCAGTCCAGTGACATTCAAGATTGTATCAGAAGCACAACTCCAGCACAACTAAAAACTGTAGGGTTGACACAGTTTATATACCTGTGCAACCCTATTCTTAATATTGAACACAGCATATTGGTGAACAATTATCTGTATCCACTCTCTAATGTGGAGACACAGACTATCAGACTAACCCATGCCCTCAGGTAACAATTAGACTGGCAGAGTTTGTTGATTGACTAATGTGACGATGAGGAGGATTTGGCCCGGGATTAAAGGGGTTACACCCTAATTGGCCACCCTCTACCCTCACCTGGGAATCAAGGGGTTAACTGGACTGCGGTCCAGTAATGTGTTTTTACCTCGCTTCAATATCCAAATGCTTATTCCCCTGTAAAAAAATGTATTGTTTCTGGGCCAGTGTCTGCACCACACACACTGGGGCTTAAGGGGTTAATAAGCTACAGTTTAAGAAAATACAACTGTGGTGTGTCTTTTCAGAAAATCTGGACTTCAAAAGGCTTGATTGAAGTTGGGTGTGAAAAGCAGAAGGGGGTTTGGTGCACAGTATGTTAATACCTAATTTGCAGGCCAAGGGAATATTGCTAGAGACAGCTAGACCCAGTCTGGGGCATTGGGTGTGAAATCTAAAACCAGGTGACAAATGCCCCCTACCCAGGGCTCCCTGCTTCAAAGGATTCATTGATGAGGGCCAGGGGTGCGGTTACCCAAGGAGAAATCAGAATGGGTGACCTTATTAAATATAAGAATATTATGAGATGTCCTCGGCTGAACATGCTAAAAATTACATATGTGTATTCGTGGGGCCGAGCCACAAATAATGATTCTAAACACTTGATATCTAACATATACTAAGAGCCAGATATTAATATTTCTCTTAATTTTAGTACTACATAGTACGCGGGCCGGAATGTATTAATATGTCTCGCGTGCCAGTAAGTATTACTGAAGTTATGAAGTTATTTACAGTGTATATGGGATTTTGAATCTGTTCTGAAAACTGCAAACTCCCTCTGTTATGGTAATAGGCAAGCAGAACATCCTGCAAAGTATTTACATAGCCTGGCGATCAAAGGCTAAATTGCCTAATTGTTTATGCTGGGCCCAGGAACTGACTAGTTTAAGTGTGATACTTCACACTAAACAATGGAAGCCCAAAATCTGCTTCAAAGACTTTTTCTAGCCTTTTCGGCATCTAGAGTTAAGAGATGAGTTTGACATGGTATTTAAGTCAGAGTCGCCCCTTACTCAAATGTCCTTCATGTGTCTTCATGACCTGCCTGTCTTGCTGTGATGTCAACTGAATTATGGAAGAAATGGCCGTCCCTTATCCTGATGGCCTTCTTGTCATAATCTTTAAGTAAGTGTCTATATTTTGCCTGTATTTGTATATCTTGTGAGTTCACTTTTATCAAGGAATAAATTATATTTTATCATATCTAAGTCTCGTACCAGTTCAACCCAGTTATATATATTTTGGTGTATTATTAATAGCCTGTCACAAAGCTCCCGTCACAACTAATACTTAATCCCTAAACATTGGGTAACAATCAAGGCAGTTACTTTTTGATCACCGTGCTTAGGCTACTCAGCCGTCTGCCCTTCATGACTTATTAGCCTAGCAAATGGCGTCTGCATTTTCAGAACAGATCCAAAATAAAATACATATACACTTTAATATCTACACATATTAATAAGTTCCATTCTGGTGGGCTCAGTGGGTCGACCTTTGGCAGTTTTTAATGCCTACAGTGACTCCACATATTGGCCAAATATGAACACTCTGCGACCTCCAGAACTGGAGATACAGAAATGCACTTTAAAACATTAAAATACATGCTTATAATGAAACATGGGAACAGGGGAACATACATTTTCAAGGTACAACAAGGTGCAAACATTATCCCTCGACCGCAGTCCAGTTAACCCCTTGTCTCTCTGGTGAGGTCAGGGGATGGCCATATGGGGTGCAACCCCTTTAATACCGGGCCACCCCCTTTCTCCCTCTACACCTCCCCTTCTTAATGGGTGACCTGTGGCCCACTGGCCCTAACGGGGAGTGGGGCACTGCTGGCACCCTTAACGAACTCAGTCTCAGAGGGATAGTCCTGACGTGAAAGTCCATCAGCATTGCTGTTTTCACTACCCTTTTTGTGCTGAATAGTAAACTCAAACTCTTGCAAGGCCAAGCTCCACTTTAGCAACTTGGCATTCTCCCCTGATGCCCTCTGCAGCCAACTCAGGGGGTTGTGGTCTGTGAGGACCGTGAAAGCCCGTCCATACACATAGGGCTGGAGTTTTTTGAGTGCCCACACAATGGCCAAGCACTCTTTCTCAATGGTGGCATAGGCCACCACTCTGGGAAGTAGTTTTCGGCTGAGGTACACCACAGGGTGCTCTCTACAGTCGTCCCCCACTTGGCTCAACACAGCCCCAATGCCATAGTCCGAGGCATCAGTCTGTATGAGGAAATGTTTGGTATAGTCTGGGGCAGCCAGTATGGGGGCCCCAGCAAGCGCAGTTTTCAGTGCCTGGAAAGCAGTTTCACAGGCAGGAGTCCAGGTGATAAGCACAGGCAGTTGCTTCTTAGTCAAATCAGTCAGGGGTTTGGCCACGGCGCTGTACTGTGGGATAAACTTCCTATAGTACCCTGCGGTGCCCAAAAATGCAATGACCTCTTACTTGGTCTTTGGAACAGGCCACTGAACTATGGCTTCTACCTTGGCTGGCTCTGGTTTGAGGTGCCCTCCACCCACCCTGTGCCCTAAGTACAGGACCTCTGCCATCAATACCATACACTTAGTGGGTTTCAAGGTAAGCCCAGCCTCCCTGATCCTATCTAGCACCGCAGCTACATGTCCTAAATGGGAGTCCCAGGAATTACTAAAGACAGCAATGTCATCTAAGTAAGCCCTGGCATAGCTCTGCATCCCTTCCAGTAACCTATTGACCAGGCGTTGGAAGGTAGCAGGGGCATTCTTCATCCCAAATGGCATCACTAAAAACTCATAGAGGCCACTTGGAGGGATGAATGCTGACTTCTCCCTAGCCTCCAGGGTCAGGGGGATTTGCCAATAGCCTTTGCTCAAATCCATAGTGGTCAGATACTTTGCCCCCGCGAGTTCATCTAGTAACTCATCCATGCTGGGCATGGGATAGGCATCTGACACCGTCCCAGCATTGAGCAAGCAGTAGTTCACACAAAACCGGGTGGTCTTGTCCTTCTTAGGAACTAGGACTACCGGACTTGCCCAAGGACTCTGGGACGGAGTAATAACCCCTAGGGTCAGCATCTCCTCTATCTCCCTCTCCATACTGGTCTTGACCTCTGCTGACACTCTATAAGCGTGCTTATGCAGAGGCCGCAGGTCCCCTGTGAGCACTGGGTGTTTTGTGAGATGTGTGGTCCCTGGCATGTCAGTGAAGAGGGCCCCATACTTAGCTAGCATGTCCCTGGCTTCTCCCTTCTGCCTAGCACTCAACTGTGCCCCTATCTCCACCTGCTCCACAGTGTTTCCCTGCCTGATAGAAATCACAAGGGGTCCTACAAGATCCATCGCTACTTTCTGGAAGGGTTCCCCTATTATCGGTAGGGGTTTCAGGGGTGCCTTCACACGGTCGCCCGCCTTACCCACTCACTGGCAGGCATCAATAGAGCGGCAGAAAGTGCCCACATCTCGAGATGCCCCCGGCCAGTAGTAACGCTGTAATAACCGGGCTCGCGTTCTGTTGACCCCCTGATGTCCCGCTAACGGAATAGAATGAGCTACCCGTAACAGTTGCTGTCGGTACCCCTGGGGCACTACTAGCTGTCGCTTACTGGTCAATCCCTCCTCTATCCTTGGGTTCCCTTCTTCTCTATACAGGAGTCCCTTATACCATAGGCAGTGCTCAGTGCCCTCCCTTGCCTGAGATTCGGACGCCCGAAGTCTCACGCCGGCCAGGGTAGGGTCTGTCTTCACTGCCTCCCTAAACTGGGCTCCTAATTCTGGCCACCCCCCAGTCATGTCATTGTCTGGAGAATGGGGAAGGGTGAGTGGGAACAGTAAGTCAGTCTGTGGTTGCAACTGATCCTGGCTTACCTCCCCGGGCTCCTCTGCGCCCTCCGCTAACAATGGTCCCAAAGGCTGGGGGACTGGCGCCGCCGCCATTGCCGCTGTCTGGCTCCGGGTAACCACCGCCACTGCAGCGGGCTTGGGCACTCGGTCATAGGTGCAGGTCATCGGTCCCAGATCGTTGCCAAGAAGAACATCGGCATCCAAACCGGGTAAAACCCCCACCTCCCGCACACCCTGGCCCTCCCCCCAATCCAAAAAGATTCTGGCCACTTGCAGGAAACGTGTCTCTCCGTCGGCCACAGTGATCTGTATCCCAGGGCCTGGGATCAATTCCTCTGGCCGGACCATATCAGGTCGGACCAGGGTCACTGCAGCTCCTGAATCCAGCAAGCCGACTGCTTGCCGGTCACCGACTGTGACCGGGGTGAGATGTCTGCTCCGGCCGTCCGTCTGCTGCAGGTCCGCGCTGAGATGTCCTCCGCTCCTGGCTGTAGGCACCGATGAACCGGGACAGGTGCTGCATGGGACGTCTCGCTGGGCGTTGGTTCCATGACCGGTCCGGAGTCTGTGGTGGAAGCCACCCGCACGCGGGCTACCGGCTTCGCAGCTGGGGTGCGTTGCCCCTGATGGGGTCCGCCGGAACGCAGGGGTTCCGGGCAATCTGGTCGGATGTGACCAGGGCGGTTGCAGTTGTAGCACCGGCGCTCGTGCCGGAGTTCCCCCGCCTTCGGTGGACTGCTGCCCGCAGGCTGCCTCTGAGTCCATTGGGGGGTATTGGCAGACCTTTTGGCCGGTGCCGCCGCCACCGCCGCCTTGGCTACTGTTTTGGCGGTCATCAGGGCTCGGCTGGCCACATAATCATCTGCAAGCCTCGCCGCCTCCTGGTAAGTCTTGGGCTTCTTGTCGTACACCCAAGCTCTCACCGCCGGCGGGCACTGCTCCATGAGCTGCTCCTGGAAGATGAGGTCCAGCAGGCGTTGGTAAGTCCGTGCCTCATAGCCCTCCACCCAGCATATCCCGTACAAAGTCATGCGGGTCATGTAGGTAACATAGGACTCCTGTGGCTGCTTCTCCTCCTGCCGGAATTTACCCCGGTAAGCTTCAGGGGTAAAACCGTACTGAAACAATAACAGTTCTTTCAGGTGTTCGTAGTCATCAGCATACTCATCTGGAAGCGCCATCATTGTCTGCTTAGCCAAGCCGGACAGTAAGGGGTCCAAACGTGCAACCCTATGCTGGGGAAGCACTTTGTACCGCCGGCACTGCGTTTCAAAGTTCTTTAAGAAACTGTCAATCTGGTCAGTGCCTTCCACAAACTTGGTGAGACTGTGCTGGCCCATCTGTGTTGGGTTGGACAGGGGGGCACTAAGCGGGTCTGTTCACTGCCATAGGGATAAACTGCAGCCGCTCCTCCGGTGTCCCTCTGTCTCCCCACGCAGTAATCAGTGCCAACATTTCAGGGGTGAACGGACTGGTAGCCGCAGCAACCAGTACCCCACCTGTTGCACTGCTCCCGGGAAGTGCACTCGTTCCCTCCCAGAGATTCCGCCGCCCCGGCACTGGGTTCCTTCCCTGATCTCCGGGTGGCTGTAAAAGGGCAAGCTGAGCCGTATCCTGAGGCTCTGGAAGCCGGGCTTCATAGTCACCGATTGCGTCAACCATGTCTGCGACTTCCTGGTTCTCATAGGGCAGTCCATATTCACGGCACTTGTCCTTCAGCTGAGCTCGGGTCCTCATGTTGGATGAGCCTTCAGCCTCGCTCATGGTTCAGTCGCAGCAGTGAGGTGGTGTTACAACTTGTGTTAACTGTTGCACTACTGTGTGTTCAATATCTTTAGTCCCAGGAACTTGCAATTACCATCAAGTTCCTACTATGTTACAGTATCCCGCAGTATACTGTAACACAGGTCCAGTTCAATCCCGCCGCTGCCACCAGTTAATTATAGAGCTTGTCACGGTAGTTTATGACAAGATATAATGAACACCAAATATCTGGGTTGAACTGAACGAGGCTTAGATATAATAAAATATAATTTATTCCTTAAATAATGTGAACACAGCAATATAGTACAATTAACAGACAAGAAGATAACACTTACTTAGGGTTGGGGGATGGAGAAGTATCCGCTAGCAATTCTCCAGCAGTCCAGTGACATTCAAGATGGTATCAGAAGCACAACTCCAGCACAACTAAAAACTGTAGGGTTGACACAGTTTATATACCTGTGCAACCCTATTCTTAATATTGAACACAGCCTATTGGTGAACAATTATCTGTATCCACTCTCTAATTGGAGACACAGACTAACAGACTAACCCATGCCCTCAGGTAACAATTAGACTGGCAGAGTTTGTTGATTGACTAATACTTAATCCCTAGACATTGGGTAACAATCAAGGCAGTTACTTTTTGATCACCGTGCTGAAGCTACTCAGCCGTCTGCCCTTCATGATTTATTAGCCTAGCAAATGGCGTCTGCATTTTCAGAACAGATCCAAAATAAAATACATATACACTTTAATATCTACACATATTAATAAGTTCCATTCTGGTGGGCTCAGTGGGTCGACCTTTGGCAGTTTTTAATGCCTACAGTGACTCCACATATTGGCCAAATATGAACTCTCTGCGACCTCCAGAACTGGAGATACAGAAATGCACTTTAAAACATTAAAATACATGCTTATAATGAAACATGGGAACAGGGGAACATACATTTTCAAGGTACAACAAGGTGCAAACATTATCCCTCGACCGCAGTCCAGTTAACCCCTTGTCTCTCTGGTGAGGTCAGGGGATGGGCATATGGGGTGCAACCCCTTTAATACCGGGCCACCCCCTTTCTCCCTCTACACAGGCTCCATAGCGTAAATCTGTACAAATAGGTTTATTGGTGACCAGAATATAAAATGCAACTCACAAGGTTCGCTAGGACTTGCACATGAGAGAACTGTAGCCAGGGCCGTAGGTAGATGTTGAAGCCACGCTTGTGAGCTGGAACTAGATCCACGGACCTGACGATGACGTAGTTCCGCTTCCGGATACGCGTCGACAAGTGTCGCGCCAAGATTCCCCCAGGGATTAGTGCTGCGGACTCCACAGTTCCACCAGTCTTGGCTCAAAGTGATACCAGCTTCCTTGCAAACAGACCTCAAGCGGATAGACACCCTACGCGTTTCGTCACATAAACATAGTGAGGCTTCATCACGGGGGGAAGTATGTAAAGCCCCAAAAGCCCTTTTATAGTCCAGGATCAGTGATCAAGTATTAACCCCTAATAAGTTAGCGATCTAAACTTACAGTTGCTTGTAAAACATGGCATACAAGGACACTGGGATACAACATTCAGCAAACGCATAGATCAGAGAGAAGCGTTTAAATGAATTCTATAAAAAAACATGATGCAAAACAGTACCAATGGTAAACATATTAAAAGAACATGCGGATATTGTCACAGGACTTTTAACACTATTTATATTTGTACCGGGATCATTCACTAGGCAAAACGTGGTAGTAGAACAAAATGCAATTTATTCGGGTAAACCCGCATGCAAACAATGAATACACAAAATACAGACAAAATCACACTGTCTGGGGATGAAATCTAGACTGAAATAGGTGCAGAGCGCCTGCTTTGGTAGGCTTACCTGACCGGGATATACACCCAGGCTTCCTGGTCCTCTTTCGGCTTGAGATCCTAGCTGCGACTGCTACGTTCCAAAAAACGAGAACTTGGCCCCCTGCAGAAGCACTTACCAAAATGCCCTCCTACTGTTTCTGTACATACCTCCTACATACCAATTAGATTGTAAGCTCCTCAGAGCAGGGACTCCTCTTCCTAAATGTTACGTTTGTCTGAAGCACTTATTCCCATGACCTGTTATTTATATTATATTATTTGTTATTTATATGATTACCATGTGTATTACTACTGTGAAGCGCTATGTACATTAATGGTGCTATACAAATAAAGACATACAATGCAATTTCCTCCAGAGGCGTTAAGAGGAAAGAGTGCAGGAATGCAGCATGCGTGTGTGGCATTTAGCCAGGGTCTGGGGTTAGAATGGCGAGAATGGCAGAGAGAAAGCGGGGCATGTAGATCAAGAGATGATAGGGCAAAGTTGTAGTTCCTGACCAGGTTGTCATTGTCTGTAGCAGAGCTGAGAGAGGGTAGGGAGGAGCGCAAAAGCTATAGGTTAATAGAGCGCAGGAATTAGGTGGAGAAGGGGAGAAGTGAGAGAGAGAAGATGAGATGACGGTCAAAGAGAGGAAAGGGGGAAATGGAGATACTGTATCAGAGAGTGAAAAGATGTTGGGGGAAAAACAGGTCTAGGTAGTGGCCATCATTGTGGGTGCTGGCTGCAGTCTCCTGTTGAAGGCCAAAATAAGAGGTTAGAGAGAGAAAGCGGGAACACCAAGGGAGAGAGGGGTCATCAATATGGAGAAGAACAGGGGAGTCAAAGGAGAGAAAGGAGAGTCAGGATTTAAAGAGCGAGAGAAGCGGGTGATTAGAGGTAGATGGGCAATAGATTACTGGCACGTGGGTAGGGAGTGGAGAGAAAAGCTGGACAGTGTGAGCCTGAAAGGAGGGACAAGAAAGAGAGGGAGGAATAGGAAGGGTTCAGTAACGGCATGGAGAGGAGGAGCCCTACACGTCCACCCCTGCCATCAGGGTGCGGGAGAAAGAAAGGTCCCCATAAGAGAGGGCAGCTTCCAGAGCAGAGTCAGACTGAGTGTGCCAGGTCTCAGTTATAGCAAAGAGAAGCACAGAGTGAGAGAGAAAGAAGTCATGCACAGAGAGAAACTTGTGTTAGAAAGGGAGCGAGCATTCCAAAGGGCACAGGAGAATGGGAGAGAGGAGGGAGGGTGGCAGGGGATAGGTATGAGGTTAGTGGTTGACAACAGAAGGAGTAGAAGTTGCATGTGGGAGGCGAGGACGAGAGCATGTAGGAATAAGGCAGGGACCAGAATTAGGAGAGAGGTCCCAGAAGCAAGGAGAAGTATGGATAGAAAGAGAATGTGTGAGGTTGATTTGTATGGGTGTGTTTTAGTGCAGGGGGGGGGGTATAGCTGTGTAGTGTCAGAGGGCGCAGGTAGGAAAGGAGTTCATGTGAACTGAGAAGTAGGGAAGGAAGGAGAGATGGAGATATATGAATAGAGTTAGAGACATAATGAGGCTGGTAGAAAGAAATGCGTATTTTGAAAAGAAGTGCAGTGATCGCAAATATAAATAGTAGAGGCGGCATGGCAGTAATAGCTGTGTGTTGAGATGTGCGGTCTTGGATAGAAAATGTTCTCCTTTCCAGCGTAGTTCAAATTCAGCATCTAGGACCAGTAGGTGTTCTGATGTCCACTTGTTTCACTCCTGTTGAACTCCACCTATTTCAAGTGTTGGGGGTGAAGTCTATTGGCTAGAAATAGACTATTGCAATGTGTGGGTGTCACGGGAGACCAGAACTTTGAACACTCTTCCACCGGGATCACTATCACCAGACAGGACACAGTAGTTGAATAAACGAAAGTTTATTCTGGCAGGCCAGACAAATAACATGATCACAATGTAACACTCGTGAACTGGGGCCCTGAGGGGGAGAATATAGCCTTACCTAATTGCTGTGGCCTGCTTCAGTAGGCTTGCCCTGAACAGCTTCTCTTCCGTCCTCTCAGTGCTATTCAACACGGAGCACTTTCAAACATCCCGCCAGCCGTAACGTCACAGTCTCCGCTCCCGGATAAATTCAAACTCATCTGGTACTCTGATCGGCTGGGCTCCTTACATAGCCCTCGGTCTCCTATCTTTTTGCTGGAGCATTCCCATTACTATACCAAGACAAATTTCCCTAGCCAATTCCAATCTGGCTTTCGCCCCAAACACTCCACTGTAACTACCCTGCTAAAAGTTTGCAATGAAATCCAGTGTGGAATGGAACGGGGACAACTCACTGGTGCAATATTACTAGATTTTGCAAAGGCTTTTGATACTGTTGATCATGTTATCTTGCTTAACAAACTCCAGTGCTCTGGAATAGGGCAGTATGCGTTAAACTGGTTTCATTCCTGCCAATCAGGTAGATCCCAACATATGTCCATCTCAGGCTCTAACTCCAACCCCCTGGGTATCAGCTGTGGTGTCCCACAAGGCTCTTTTCTGGGGCCCTGTAACGGGACTTATCCCTGTTCAGTAATGTGCCTTTAATCTAGCAGTGTGGTAGTTAATTACTAAACACCACCTGCCTGATTAGATTGCTTACAAAAGCCTGCCTTTGAGACAGGAAGTGACTCCTTAGCTCACTTGTGGGCTGAACTTTGGAGAACACAGATCTCTGGAGCTGACCTGTCTTGAGCTCTGTCAAGAAGAAACAGCAGAGCTGATTGCAAGACACCAAATAAGACTTCTAAACCTGGATGCTGATTTTCTGTGCACGCACGGGTGCGGTTCCAGGAGAGCAGAGAAGCTTACTCTACAGCAGCTAACAGATAAGACTTTCATTCTAAAGAGACTTCTTATATCTGCTTATGTCATGCTTTGTGTTTGGGGGCTGGGAGACCTGCTTAACTAGGAGTTGTGAATTGCATGGGATTTCACTAGAAATACTCCCAAGTGAATGGAAACTTTGTTCCCCCCCCCTGTGTTTGGATAATTTCCTGATGAAAAGGAAAAGGCACAATAAAGCCTATTATAATTTCACATTATAAAGCCTCCTAATTGTGTACCTCTGTGAATGTCCGTCTACAGGCCCCTACTCTTTGTGTTCATTTATGATCTTCTTACAGCTTGTAAGGGAGCTTCAGTACACATGTATGCAGATGACACAATCTTATATGCACACAGCCATAGCCTCTCCGACCTTGAACACATACTTCAATCTGACTTTTTGAGACTAGAAAATTGGATTTTCCAGAACAAACTGTTTTTAAATACTAACAAGACAGTAACAATAGTATTTTGGACCAAGGCTAACACCACCCTAACTCCTATTACTAGTTTTAAATACTTGGGCATATGGATTGACTCCCATTTAACATTCAGGATGCACATTTATACCCTGACATCCAAAACCTATGCCAAACTAGGTGTACTTTACATACATACAAATTCTCCCTAAGCCCACTGGTCAGAAAGCTTATCGCACAGCAGATGCTAATGCCAATTATCGACTATGGGGACATAGTATACGACTCAGTACCCCAAACCCACCTTAGCAAACTTGACACCCTCTACAATTCAATAGGCCGTTTTGTTCTCCAATGCAACTACAACTCACATCACTGCGAAATGCACAAGTCACTAGATTGGTCATCACTCGAGTAATAGCAACAAATTAACCACTCAAAGCTCATAAAGGCAGCTGGTTACATTGAAACTAAAAAAGGTTCGTTCAGCAGTATATAGTAACAAATAGATAGCGTGTTACCTGCAGCGTTAGAATGCACAAGTGCATAATGTGTCATTGTTAGTGGAACAGCTGGTGCTCTACAATGGGAGATGTGGACCTTCACAATGAGAAGACGGAGGGATCACCAAATAGAGGAAAAATAGTAAATGACCTCTATGGCCCCGCTCAATATTGCAGTCCTGTTCCGCTCCGGTCCCGGTGTCATACGTGGTATACTCGATATCCTACACCGTCTTCCAGAGCTACTTTCAGTAAGGCTGAGTCCATGGTGACTCAGCCCGTGCGGAGGCGTGCAGAGGCTGAGGGAAAGCAAGTGCTTTCCCTGGCTTTAGACCGCACGCCGTCCGGGGGCGTGTAGGGGGGGGGCTGTGACATCATGGAGCTGGTTCACCGCTTACGTGACCTGCCCTGCGCTCCGGCGAGCACAGAAACTAAAATTTTCCTAAGAAAACGAGAGGTAACTCTCAATGTGTTACTTCGTGGTAAAACATTTGTAAATAAATAAAATTGCAGTGCTGCCCCCTCTGCTAGCCTGCCTTGCTACTGTGGATACAGAGTTTTGTGGTGAGTGACTTTGGAAGCTGCTGCAATTGACACGTATATCCCCCATGCTATGGTACAGTTTGGGGTCTTACTAAGTGTGCAGTCTTTACACAAGGGGCTGGTATCCCATTTTGTGGCGTCTGGCTATGTCACATCACCCCACACCTCGCTGCCGTACAGAAGGAGGATGGGGAGTGATGATGCAGTTGAATATTTTCATCCAGACTCTTATTGGTGAAGGAAATTGTCAACACCAAATTCACACTACTTTATCTAGCTAGAGATAAGTGAACCACACTTTTATTTGCATACTACCCTATTGGTGTTTTTTCTAAATTTCATACATATATATATATATTATATTTTATATATATATATATTTTTGTTGTGTGGAGGCGTCCATTTCAGTGTTTTATCTCATTGAGATTTGCTCTACTGTACTGTATACTTGAATTTAGATTTTATTCACTAAAAATAACACTTGTCACTGTTTGTTGGAGAGCGCTATCCTAGCACTTTGTCTTTTGAAGTAGAAAAGATGCAAGGTATGTAAACATATAACACATGGATTCTATAATAGGTTATTATAATATAGTAACTGTAATGATTATTAAAAAAAAAAAGAGGCTGTGTGTGCCGTGTTCTAACTCAAAGTTCCTTGTGCATTATCACTGCAATTGTATTTTTATTTTTATGATTTTAATTGAATGAAAGACTTTTGAGAGTAACTGCATTTAGATACATTGGAAATTATATACATATATATATATATATATATATATCAACTGTAAATATTACTGTATATTCATTTGCATGTCTTAGACAGGTCTGCAACCCTGTCTTTCACCATTATCGCCCAGCACACAGCACTTCCACTGCAGCAAGGGAATCCCAGAATCCCTTGCTGCAGTGGAAGTGCTGTGTGCTGGGCGATAATGGTGAAAGACAGGGTTGCAGACCTGTCTAAGACATGCAAATGAATATACAGTAATATTTACAGTTGCTTTATGCTTTACTGTGGAGGGTTTTTGTCACTTTTTTTACCCACCATAACCTTCTATATATATATATATATATATACTCAAGTCTTTCATTCAAAATCATACAAATTCGAATACAATTTCCGTGCTCGACATTCGCACCTTTTTTTTCTTACATTTTCTTTTGAATATCTTTTGCACCGTTATTTAGGGCACGTTTTGTTAAACAGTTGTAATTGCAGTGTAGCACAAATGAGGGGAAATGATGTGACATTACGGCAGGAACGTCTGTTCCTATTTCAATCAGCCATGTTAGTCAGTCTAGTGTAAGTTGTATATTTACCCCTTTGTAGACGTTAGTGGTCAGATAGTCCTGGAATGCCAATGGATAGCTGACCCCTTTAGCCATTAAAGGGATAATATATCACAAAACACAACAAGACTTATTTGATGAGAAAAATGTCTTATCTTCTATTGTATGTGCTCACTTTGTAATAAGTCATACCTACAGAACAGAACAATATATGAAGAACATTGATACAGGGAGTAATGTGATTTCCATTACTGGTGTGAGGAGGAAATATTTATTTCCACTTATCTATATCTATATTTTTGAAACCATTGTATGTCCGTCTCTAGGGGCGATCTGATTGGTCCGTCGGTCTGTCACTCAGCCTCCGGCCAATCAAATTGCTCCCACATGCCTTCTGCAGCTCTCCGGGCTCAGCTCTCCGTGCAGCTCCCCCCCTCTCTCCCTCCACATGCCCTCTGTGCTCTCCATGCAGTTCCCCCCCCCTCTCTCCCTCCACATGCCCTCTGTGCTCTCCGTGCAGCTCCCCCCCGACCCCCTCTCCCTCCCCACCCTCTCTCCCTCCACATGCCCTCTCCCGTCCGGCTCCCGTCCGATCCCCGCCACTGCCTAGCAGATGACTTGAGCTGGGGTGCGACTCCCCCGGGCTGCAGGAGGAAGCTGCTGCCGGCTATATGCTCTAAGGTAAGCAGCTCCCCCCCCACACATTCCTTCCTCTCCGTCCTCATCCCTCTGTCCCTCCTCCAACACACATATACACACACACACACACACACACACACACACACATATGTACACACACACACACACACACACACACACGTAGACACACACACACACACGTAGACACACACACACACGTAGACACACACACACACGTAGACACACACACACACGTAGACACACACACACGTAGACACACACACACACGTAGACACACACACACACACACACGTAGACACACACACGTAGACACACACACACGTAAACACACACATACACACGTAGAGACACACATACACACGTAGACACACACATACACACGTAGACACACACATACACACATATACACACACATATGTAGACACACACATACACACACACACATGTAGACACACACACACACATATGTAGACACACACACACACATGTACACACACACACATATGTAGACACACACACATATGTAGTTACACACACATGTAGACACACACACGTACACACACACACACACACACACACACGTACACACACGTAGACACACACACACACACACACACGTAGACACACACACACACACGTAGACACACACACACACACGTAGACACACACACGTAGACACACACATACACACGTAGAGACACACATACACACGTAGACACACACATACACACGTAGACACACACATATACACGTAGACACACACATATACACACACATATGTAGACACACACATACACACACACACACATGTAGACACACACACATGTAGACACACACACACATGTACACACACACATATGTAGACACACACACATATGTAGATACACACACATGTAGACACACACACGTACACACACACACACACACATGTACACACACACACATGTACATACACACACACACACACACACACGTACACACACATGTATATACACACACACACGTAGACACACACACACACACGTAGAGACACACGCACACACACACGTAGACACACACACACGTAAACACACACACACACGTAGACACAGACACACACACGTAGACACAGACACACATACGTAGACACAGACACACACACGTAGACACAGACACACACTCGTAGACACACACACACTCGTAGACACACACACACACGTAGACACACACACACACGTAGACACACGCACACGTAGACACACGCACACGTAGACACACGCACACGTAGACACACCACACGCACACGTAGACACACCACGCGCACACGTAGACACACCACGCGCACACGTAGACACAACACTTACTTAGGGTTGGGGGATGGAGAAGTATCAGCTAGCAATTCTCCAGCAATCCGGTGACATTCGAGGTGGAATCAGAAGAACAACTAAAAACTGTAAGGTGGACTCAGATTATATACCTGTGTAACCCTATTCTTAACATTGAATACAGACTATTGGTGAACAATTATCTGTATCCAATCCCTATCCCTATCCAATCCCTAACGTGGAGACACAGATTAACCCATGCCCCCCAGCTAATTAGCCCATGTGTACTGGGACTCTATGGGTAGCACCATAATTAAATCAGGGGCAACGACCAGTCAACCAAATGAAGTATCTGCATTGTTTGTAGGTGTAGACATAACACTTACAAACCACTCCAGTTTGATTCTCCACCCTCAGGTAACAATTAGAGTGGCAGTCTGTTGATTAGTACTTGGTCTGTTGATTAGTACTTAGTGTAAACAATCAGGCAGTTAACTTTTGATCACAGTGCTTAGGCTCAATCAACCGGCTGCCCTTCATGACCTATTAGCATAGCAGATGGAGTCTGCATTTTCAGGGCAGATCCAAAATACCATACATATACACTTTAATATCTACACATATTAATAGGTTCCATTCTGGTTGGCTCACTGGGTCGAAATTTGCCAGTTCTTAATGCCTACAGTGACTCCACACATTGGCCAAATATCAACTCTCTGCAACCTCCAGAACTGGAGATACAGAAATTGACTTTAAAACATTAAAATACAGGATTTTAATGAAACATGGAAACATGGGAACAGGGGAACATACATTTTCCTGACATGACAAGGTGTAAGCCACATTCCTGGACCGCAGTCCAGTTAACCCCTTGCCTCCCTGGTGAGGTCAGGGGGTGGCCATATGGGGTGCAACCCCTTTAATACCGGGCCAACCCCCTCTCCCTCTACATATATACACACACACACACAAACACACACACACATGTATACACACATGTACACACACATGTAGACACGTATACACACACACACGTATAAACACACACACACACGTAGACACAGACACACGTATGCACACACACACACACGTATGCACACACACACACGTATGCACACACACACACACACACACACACACACGTATACACACACACGTATACACACACACGTATACACACACACACACACGTATACACACACACTTATGCACACACACACACGTATGCACACAAACACACGTATGCACACACACACACGTATGCACACACACACACACACACACACACACACACACACACACGTATGCACACGCACACGTATACACACACACACACACACGTATACACACACACACACGTATACACACACACGTATATACACACACACGTATACACACACACACACACACACGTATACACACACGTATACACACACACGTATACACACACACACGTATACACACACACACATATACACACACACACACGTATACACACACGTACACGTACACACACACACACACACACGTACACACACACGTACACACACACGTAGACACACGTACGTACACACACGTACGTACACACACGTACGTACGTACACACACACACGTGTACACACACACGTGTACACACACACACGTGTACACACACACGTGTGCGCACACACACATGTATACACGCACATGTATACACACGCACACACGTTATATATATATATATCACACAGACACACACACACACATCAGCACCTTCCCCATCGCCACACCCACATCAACACCAAACCCTCTCAAATCAGCACCCCGATACAATCACCATCAGTACAGCCACAACAGCAGTACCACCGCACACCGCTGTGGGCCTCGTGGACCACTCCCCACCCAACCACCCAAATGCCACCCCCACACCACAAACATCCCGGGCAACGCCGGGGCTCTCAGTTAGTGAAACATAATTGTAAAATGATTAATTGAGGTGTTTATTTGCCTTTCTCTGGGTGAATGTAAATATTGCAATGTAACTTTGATTATGTTCAGTATCTTGCACAAGTAGAATTGTATAAAGGTTGGACTCTATTAACCTGTGTCTCTCATCGAAATGTTCTTTGTTGCATTGCAATGTTACATTAATATATTTTCTCACCATAGATGTATTTTCAGCACATGACTGATCTGTGAACAAGAAGCGATTTAAGAAATGCCCCAAATATCATAAATTACATGAGGTGTTAATGGAAATATGTTCTAAGGACTTCAACATTGCACAAGTCTGTATGAGAATTGGAAGAAGATTGCAAGAATCTCGGCAGCGCATTCCTATACATCAACAGCATTTTACTAAATTTACAAACACAATTCCAGACAAGACAAGGAGAAGGTTTTAAGAGCAGAGACATGGAAGCGTACAGTGGGAAACATGGTAATGTTATACAGCAAATAATTTATACAGGGGTGACACCCTATAACTGCTCGGACTGTGGGAAAAGCTACAGTCGGAAAGCAAGTCTTGTTAGACATGAAAGAATCCACACAGGGGTGAGACCTTATAACTGCTCTGAATGTGAGAAAAGCTTCATTTATAAATCACGTCTACTTGCACACCACAGAATGCACACAGGGGAGACGCCGTATAACTGCTCTGAATGTGGAAAAAGCTTCGGTCAGAAATCACATCTTGTTACACACCAAAGAATCCACACAATGGTGAAGCCTTATAACTGCTCTGAATGTGAGAAAAGCTACAGTCAAAATGCAAGTCTTATTACACACCAAAGAATCCACACAGGGGCGAGACCCTATAATTGCTCTGAATGTGGGAAAAGCTTCAGTACAAAATCGAATCTTGTTACACACCATATAATCCACACAGGGCTGAGACTCTATAATTGCTCTGAATGTGGGAAAAGCTTCAGTAAGAAATCAAATCTTGTTACACACCAAAGAATTCACACAAGGCTGAGACCCTATAGCTGCTCTGAATGTGGGAAAAGCTTCAGTGAGATATCAGATCTTGTTACACACCAAAGAATCCACACTGGGCTGAGACTCTATAACTGCTCTGAATGTGGTAAAAGCTTCACTCGGAAATTTAATCTTGTTACACACAAAACTATCCACACAGGGGTGAAGCCCTATAACTGCTCTGAATGTGAGAAAAGCTTCAGTAAGAAATCATATCTTTCCAAACACAAGAAAATTCACACTAAAAAACAGAAAATAAATAGAAATTAAATATTTTAGGGCAGCACATGCAGAAGAGAACTTTTCCTACACATCACCCTCCCGGGTGCTCAGGTTCGGCACATTGTGGATCGGGTAGGCAGATTGTTGGGAGGAAATAAAAAATAGGGCGGAGGCGGTCACAGCAATTGGAGTCCAGCCAAAAGATGAATAAGGATAAAATCAGCTTTAATAATACATGCTGGACATCACAGAAGGGGAACTCTGACGCGTTTCGTCCCTGTCCGGGACTTTATCAAAGAGTAAAGGACCCTTATCACACAGACTCCTTAAATAGGAGGAAACTCAATGTAATTGGATATTCTTAATCAGAGACCTGTAGAACACAATCAGACTAATGAACTGACAGTCTTTGAGTGAAACCCATTCAGTGAGTCTGCGTGAAACAAATAGTATAAAACACAAGTGATAATAAAAACACATGTAACACAAACATAATTAAAAACAAGAAGAACAATGTGATATAAAGCATGATCAAAAATAAGATATTTAGAAGTAAACACATATGGAACTAGAATAGAGGAAAGTATATATAATATAACCCATAAAAAAATAATAAAGTTAATAAACAAACAAATAGTTCTATAATAATAATTGAAACTTATAATAGATAATGTATAATAAATAAATGCCATTAGTGAATGAAAATGTATATACTATCTAGAGACAACACCTATACAGATCATGGAAGGGGTTAATACAATATACGTGAGGCATATATAATATATGTGGGGCATATATAATAGAAAAAGGAATATTGATATGCGGGATAAATAATGTATTGGCATACACTCTCCCTACTCTTCCAACCACCGCTTCAAAGGAAGTGTTTTAACTCCCAATCGGTGTTCATTCCGTATGGGTGGAGAATATTGAGAGTGTATATCCAATACATCTCTTGTTTGTTAAGTGTGTTCTCTCTATTGACCCCCCTAGGGTGACAATGAATGTGTTCAATAGCAGAGAAGGTGAAATTTGCAATGCCTCCCTTAAGGCATCGTGTAAAGTGTCTTGCTACCGGATGAAGCAAATCACCTTTCTTAATGAGGCGTACATGTTCTGCTATTCTGACCTTGAGAGGTCTTGTAGTGCGACCCACATATCTTAATCCACATTTGCAATGGAGTACATATATGACATGACTAATATTGCAGTTTAGAAAGGTCTTGATATTATATTTCCTTGAATTATTATTAAACATTATGCATTTGGTCGGAGACGCATATTGGCACATTGTGCAGTTGCCACATTTGAAAAATCCTTTTGGAATGCCGCTGACATTTGGGAAACTGGACCTACTATCATACATACTTGGTGACAGATGAAAGGCCAGTGTTTTGGCCTTACGGTAGGTGAATCTTGGTCCACCTTTAACAATTGGGCGAATGTCACTGTCCAGCAGAAGGGTATGCCAATGCTTGTGAATGATATTGCAAATCTGTTGCGATTGTTGACTATATGTTGTAATAAAATAAGGACTTTTTCCTTCATCAGAATTCCAAACATTGGCCTTCCCCCTGTTGGGCAGTGATCTTTTTCGTTTACATATAAGAGATTTTCTGTCCATAACGTTTGCCTTATCAAAGGCTGCTGATATATCTTTGGCAGAATAGCCCCTAGCAAGGAACCTTTTGGACATCTCTTCTGATTAGGAATATTCCTGGGGCGCAATTTATGAGATTAAAAAGACTGTGCTCTGACAATGAGGCCTTCTTGTCTCGATCAGGAGAGATGTCCAGAACGCATAGCAAATCAGAAGATCCCCATCGCATCAGACCATGATCCGAACCTCCAGCCGCGCTCTTAAACAGGTCGGGGCTCCCCCCTCCAAGCTTACCTCCGCTGCCCAAACGAAAGAAAGAAGCGGAACCAACTCGGCTGAACGACACCCCAGGACCTCAACTGTCGCCCAGCCATAGATCCTCGGCTCCAAAAGAAAGACCGCAGCACCGCGGGTCCGGCACCCGATCCCTCTCCCTTCGCCGATGTGACCAGTGCCAGGGCCTCGATTGGCAGCCTCCAGCTCTCGCCATAGCTCTCCCCTGCCTCTCACCTTCCTCCTCCCCACTGCACACGCTCCCCCCTCCTTTCCCCCCCCTTAGATCCCTCCCCCACAGACCCCCCCTCTCCCTTCCCTCTCTCCCTCCCCCCTGGAACACCCCCATCCCCTCCCCCATAACCTCTCAACCTATCGATAACCGATCCCACCCACCCACTGCCCACCTAACCACCTCCCCTAAACACTCACCTTGCTTCCGGATCGTGGTGGAGCCTACCCGATGGCCCCTCCTGGATCCAGCTCCGCACCCAAGGCATACTCCGGCAGCACGCGAACCCGGCACCTGCTTGGGGTGGCTCGCGGGCAACACCCATCTCGCCACTTTCCCAGCTGCACTCCCTAGCAGCTCAGACGGTCGATGGACAAGTACAGCATCCAGCAGGGGCCCATATCTCAGGACCGCTCCCCCTGAATGTGAAGGCAGAAGTCGCCACCACCCCCACCATCCCATACAGACTGCCCCCTGGGGACCAGGAGAACAAGGTCGTATGCGCCCAACTCTCCCCCCCTCCTCTTCCCAGTGTTCAACGTAGGCCCCCACCAACAGCTACCTATTGCATACACAGAGCTGGCAGCTCCGAGTCACAACATTCCCCCATTCCCTCTCACCCTCCCTACTCACTCCCTTCCCCTGCTTCCAGCTCCCTCCCCCCCAGACCCTCCCAGACTCATATAGCACAGCCCCAATGAACACCGTGAATAACTTGAAAGTAAATGTCTAAGGGGCAGAGGTTTTCACACTGATGTTTCTCCACAACCCATCCCCCCACCTCCCCCCCCCCAACCTTTGAGTCAAGAAAGTGAAGCAGAACACAAGATTTAAAGCAAAATAAATGTATGGTTTACACTAATATGCAGGGGTCTCTAAATGTACCACCACAAATGTGTATGTATCTACCATTTCAAAGTCAACTGTTATACCCATAAAATGTTTGCCAACACCAAAAAGATCAAAACCCATGTCTAAATTTCAGGCGGCTATTCGGACACAATCACAATCAGAAACGGGACCAGACAGGGTTGCCCTCTTTCCCCATTGCTATTCACCCTGACAATCGAACCGCTTGCGGCTACAATAAGAGAAGATAAGAGCATTAAGGGAATTCAAATTGGTGAAACAGAATACAAAATCTCCCTATTTGCCGATGACGTGATTCTGACCCTCGCAGACCCCCACACCTCCCTCCCCAATCTCCAAAGATCACTATCTCAATTCGGCACGGTCTCTTACTACAAAGTCAATATGGACAAGTCAGAAGCCCTCAATATATCCCTACTAGACCAGGAATGGAAACTCCTACAATCTAACTATAAATATAGGTGGAGTACCACTCATATCAAATACTAAAGAGTTACAATCTCAAACACCTATGGTTCCTTATACCAATACAACTACCCCCCCTGTTGGACCAAATCAAAAAAGATTTGGAAACATGGAAAAGGTTCCAAATCTCATGGTTCGGAAGAATTGTTTCAATCAAAATGAACATCCTTCCGAGACTACTTTATTTTTTCCAAACCCTCCCAATAACCGTCCCATTAGCAGTCCTGAAAAATATCCAGGCCCTTATGTTCCAATTCATCTGGAACGACAAACGGATAAGGGTCCCTAGATCAGTGATGCTGTCCCCAAAAACGAGAGGAGGTTTGGGGGTTCCCGACGTGGTCAAGTACTATCTTGTGGCCCAGCTGAAGCAGACTGAAGTTTGGAATTACGACCCGGCCTCCACCTGCTGGCTAGCAATCGAATCACATGCTACACCCACCACCCTCCAGGTCCACCTGTGGCCCCCGGCAGGAAAGGAGAGGATCGCGGAGGTTTAATTTGGGAGCAATGAGATGCACATGGGACGTCTGGCTAAAAAGCAAAGGGAAGTATGGCCTGCTAGCTACCCCATCCCAACTTACCCCCATCTTTGGAAACCCACACTTCCCACCTGGGTGCTCCAAAAAACAATTTGACCAATTCCAAGGTCTAGGTATAAGGCTGATTGCCGATCTGAAAAAAGAGGAGATTCTCTCCTTCTAGGAACTTCGTGACAAATACCAATACCAGGGTCTCCATCTGTTCAAGTTCCTACAAATTAGGAACTTCCTCCTATCCCTCGCCCGAACTCTAAATTCCCCTCATTAACCAGGTTTGAATCCCTATGTAGTAAAGGCTCCTACCAGAGAGGTCTGATCTCAGAGATCTATAGGGGGTTAGAATCGGCAACCGAACCCCCAACCCACCATTATATGCAAAAGTGGTCCGAGGACCTCAATGTACCGATAGATATAGACGAGTGGGAGGATATCTGGGAGCTGGCCACAAAGACTTCAATTTGTACAGTGACAAAAGAGAACATCTATAAAATATTCCAGTGGTACCTGACCCCGGCTAGGCTGAGCCAGATCTTCCCCGGCACCTTCAACCTGTGCTGGAGGGGATGTGGTCAAAAGGGAGACATGGCCCACATTTGGTGGTCATGTCCGGAGATCCAGAGGTACTGGACTATGATCCAGATGCTCCTACAAGAGACCATGGGGCTTCTTTTCCCACTAGACCCCTTGACCTTTGTGCTGAGCAAACCTGTCAACGACCTGCCCCCCCCCTATGAGTAGGCTAGTAACAGCTATCCTAACCGCAGCCAGATGCTCAATAGCGGTGGCGTGGAAACATACCAAAGCCCCAGCGAGAAACACGGTACTAAGAAGAATAGACAAAGTAATGTCAATGGACAAACCCTTCAGCTATGCTACATAAGAAAATGCAACAGTTCTGGAATTACTGAAATCCACCCTCCATAGAACAGCACCATGTTAAACTCAGTTGATAATTCATGTCATGTGCCTATGACACTGTTGTATTCATGTGGAAGTATGTTGTTCTCAATAAAAAAATTGACACAAAAAAAAGACACAACACACATTTCGAATTTACTTAATGAGATAACATGGTCAGAAAGAACAATATTATTTAGTCACGTGTGATGTCACTTCTTTATATACAGTAATAGAACACGCACATGGGTGTTTAGCGGTAAAATATTTTTTGGAAGAAGAGGGTTTATACACGGAAGCACATATTGATTTTATTATTACACTTATTCAATTTACACTTACACATAACTTTTTTTGGTTTAATGAGGAATTATTTTTCCAGATTAAAGGCACCGCAATGGGCACTAAGTTTGCACCAAGCTATGCTAATCTCTTTATGGGAGGTTCAAAACATCTGGTCCCAGCATGAGTTTGGTGCAAACCTAGTGCTCTGGACACGTTTTGTGGATGATATATTCTTTATTTGGATAGGGGATCTTAATACACTAACCACATTTATTAATTATATAAATCACAATAATTATAATTTGCGCGTCACTTCAAAATCTAGCACTAGTAGTATTGAGTTTCTTGACTTAATGATTTATATAGAGAACAATAAGATCTGTACAAAAACTTACCAAAACCCGGTAAGCTGCCTCAATTATATTGAGGCAGACAGTAACCATCTAAATACCTGTCTTGATAATATCCCCCAAGGGGAATTAAGAAGGGTGAAGCGCAACCGCAGTAACAGCGTATATGAGCAGCAAGCAGAAATTATGCTTAAAAAATTTAGATCAAAAAACTATAAAGAAAGCACTCTAAAACAAGCATATTCTAAAATCCAGAAAATAGATAGGAAGGATCTTCTAAAATATAATTCAAATAAAGGTAATAGTGCTGACAATATGGAGGATAATGTTAATGTTCCCTTCATTACGCAATACAATCCATTAGCATCCCAAATTAAAAATGTTATAAAAAAACATTGGCCTCTGGTTTTGAAAGATCCAATTCTTCAGGCCCATCTCCCTCATACACCAAAAATATTATTCACTAAAGCAGATATTATTAAAAACACATGTTGCACCCAGTTGTATAAAATCTGTACATAAGACAACCTCCTCAGCCACATTTATGGACACTAAAGGTTTTTTTAAATGCCTAAAGTGTAAAATGTGCAAATTAGATCCGCATGGTCAAAAATATACCAAAGATTTTTCTTCAACTCATATTATTACATTTTATTAATTGTGATTCTACGAATATTGTCTACCTCATACAGTGCCCCTGTAAAAAAACAATATATAGTGTGCACAACCAGAAAATTGAAACTTCGTTTTGCAGAGCACATATCCAACATTCAGAAAGTTTTTTTTACAGCATAACTTGTCCAGGCATTTCTATGAACAACATTATAAAGAACCCACAGGTATCTTATGCATAGGTATAGACAAGCTAATACCAAATTGGAGGGGTGGGGATAACATAACATAAATGCCATCTCCAAACTTGAGAACAAGTGGATCCACACTGTAAAAACATTGGTTCCCACTGGTCTCAATGTGGACATAGACCTGGGAGCATTCCTTGTATAGGATGCCCCAGATGTATGTTATAGCCTTAATATTCGATTCAATTGATTCACCTACTCTAATGCATAATATTGAAAATATATCCTGTCCACTCAGCCATGTCACTGATTTAACTCTTCTCCTTAAATATAACTGTTACCCTAGAAATTGACATTCTTTGCATTATAATTTTAATATGTTATTGTTTACACATTTTTTATTATATAATTTGTGTTTATATTTAGTATATGTATTAAAATCATGTTTTAGAAATGATTTATGTTTCAAGCAAATGTTATCCAGCTGAATTATAATTTTATGTACTGAGGTGATCCGCTATTGGTTGGTGAATTAACCTATCCGTGTCATTTACCGCCTATATAGGATCAACATCTGATTGTAATTTTATACCCCTTGAAGAAGTCCCTCTACAGGACGAAACGCGTAGGGTTAAGAATATTATGATACACTTATTTAGCCTATATTCCTCCTATACTCCTTGCCCAGATAGTTATAATATAGCACCTTTGGTGCAGTAACAATTGGCTATCGCCGCCCTCCATTGAGCCACAGAGTTCAGACCGGTGTCTGATGTCATCTTTCCGTGTCTCACGAGATTTGGAGAGGTGGGGAGCAAGTGAGCAGAGGCAGCAGCATCGGTGTTTGTAAGCAACGCGGCGTCTGGGCGTTCAACGTGGATTCCGGACGAGATAGAGACTCAACACTGCAGCTTGGAGAGGACTTGGTTTCCTACATGCCTTTAAAATCTGCTACTTTGATTCTTATCATCATTTCCACCATTTGAACTTTCATTTGATATTTATATATTAACTTGATATAGTTAATTTTAACTGACTTTGCGCCCGTGTGTTTTTTCCTTTACCTATTTCCCTTAACTATTGTGTATAGGTAGTACACTGTGGCAGCACTTTTGGTTAAATTTTGACACATATGATTCAATTTGCGCACTTAATTATTTTCCTTGCCAATATATCTATACTTACTTATTGATCCAGAGGAAGGCAAACAAAACCCCAGAGTCATATCATCCAATGATATCTCATAAGGGGAAAATAAATTCCTTCCTGACTCCAAGAATTGGCAATCGGATTAATCCCTGGATCAACATCTTTCCCATGTATACTTATTTGCTATATCCCTGTATACCTTTCCTATCTAAAAAGACGTCCAACCTTTTTTTGAACAAATCTATTGTATCTGCCATTTTAACTGCCCTTACTGTAAAGAACCCTTTCCTTTGTTGCTGGTGAAATCTCCTTTCCTCCAACCTTAAGAGATGCCCCCAAGTCCTTTGTACTGCCCTTGGGATGAATAGTTCTTTTGAAAGCTTCTTGTATTGTCCCCGAATATATTTGTATATAGTTATCATATCCCCTCTTAGATATTTTCTAATGTAAATAAATCTAATTTAGCTAGTCCCTCGTAAGTTAGATTGTCCATTCCCTTTATTAATTTGGTGGCTCTTCTCTGCATTCTCTCTAGTTCCGTAATGTCTTTTCTTAGGATTGCTGCCCAAAATTGTACTCCATATTCAAGGTGTGGTCTTATTAATGCTTTGTAAAGGGGCATAATTATGTTTACTTCCCTTCCATCCATTGCCTGTTTGATGCAAGATACGATCTTGTTTGCCTTTGCAGCTACTGCATGACATTGGGCACTATTGCTAAGCCTGCTGTCTACAAGCACTCCTAAATACTTCTCCATCAAGGATTCCCCCAATATATTTCCATTTAATGTGTAATTCGCCTTTTTATTCTTGCATCCCAAATGCATAACCTTACATTTATCTGTATTAAACCTCATCTGCCATTTATCTGCCCACGTTTCCAGTCTCTCCAAGTCCTTCTGAAGAGAAATTACATCCTGCTCTGATTCTATTACCTTACACAATTTAGTATCATCAGCAAAGATGGAGACTTTGGGGGGGCGTGGCCAGGAGGCTGAGCGTGCCAGTCGCAGTTTGCTCTGCTCCTCAGGAAAACGCCCAACAAACCAGGGAAAAACCCTCAAAATCGGGAAAAGAACACCCCAAAACACTCCCCAAGGTCTTGTGCAACTCACAGTACCTTTGGGCTCCCTCGACTGTCGCTGGGCCTGGCTCCATAACCGCCGGATCGTTCGCGGGTCCCCCCTCTGCCTCCAAGGAAAATCTAAGATGGCCACCGGGTCCGGGAGGCGGCACTAGTAGATGCCGGTACATACTCCCAAACAGAAGGAGGTAAGGGGGATCCCGCGCTACACTGTACCGGGCAGAGGTGCGCTGCGGCGGCCGGGGGGGTCGCCGCCTGACCCTCTTAAATAACCACCCCCGCGCGCCCGTGCTCTGCCAGAGCGGCAAGATGGCGCCTGTCAGAGAGTGACGCGCCAATCAAAGGCACGGGGAAACCGGAGCGTCTGCTTCCCCTTGTAGCTCCAGGGCCCTGTGAGCTCCGTGGGAGGGGGGGGGGGAGACCCACTCCAGAGAAAGGAACTCACTGCTCGGCGTGGCCCAGTTGAGGGGTAGCCGGTGGCCATCTTGGTCCACCCAGCCTCCACAAACAGTGCTGAGGTGTGGCCGGCAGCCATCTTGGTTCACCCGCAGCCCATACACTGCCCCTAAATAAAGAAAAAACAGTCAAATTGAAAGCAAAGAGTTAGAAAGTGTCAATAAAAACCACTCACTTTAAAAGCAATCATGGAACTGCTACCAATGTGTGTGATCAGGTCTCCATAGGAATGAGGGGGCTTATTCCAACTTAGCTATTTTTTTTTTACATCACCTAAATATACTCGGCTCTATCCAAAGTAAAAAACTTACCAAGTAAAAACAACAAACATGCCATCCACTAAACAAAAAAAACGGTGGCCCGGCGTGAGGCATTCCTTTTCTTTAAAAAACAAAATACCAAAGATCAAGAAACGTCTACCACTCTGAGATGCAGAGCTTCCGCCGCAGCTTCAGAGAGGAGATTGCGTCCATAGGAGACCGCATTGTGGACTTGGAGGAGAAGGTGGATAACACAGCCCTTGCACAGGAGACCCAAGCGCAAGATATCGAGGAATTAAAAACTCAAGTCAAAACAATTTTCGAAAAACTGGAAGATATGGAGAACCGGTCAAGACGCAATAACCTGCGGATCAGAGGTATCCCGGAAGAAGTGGACAACGCCCAATTCGACGCATATCTCACTCGGCTTTTCTCGTCCCTGTTACCCGATACATCAGATGAAAAACTTCAGATGGACAGAGCCCATAGGCTTCCTAGACCGAAAGGCCTAGACACAGCAAAGCCACGAGATGTGATCACACGCCTACACTATTTCCGTATTAAAGAGGAAATATTGAGAGCCGCTAGAACCACCCCAAAGATAGAGCAGGATAACGTTCCACGCCTCATCTTTCCGGACTTGGCTCAAACCACGCTGAATAAGCTGAGAATGTTCGCGCAGATCACCAACTCACTGCAGAACAATAAAATCCGCTATCGCTGGGGTTTCCCGTGCAAAATATTGTTCACTTATCAAGAGACAATGTACATTCTACTCTCACCAGAATAAGGTGAGGAAAAACTATGATCATTGGGCTTACTCGAACCAGTGGATCCGGAGGCCTCTCAAAGGCCTTGTCATTCACCTAAGGCACAACGCCTTAGCATGGGTGAAAATACCAACCTCTGGACGAGAAAAAGTTCTTCAACCCACTTGATGAACTAGAGCTGGATACTTACTTAACACCCATTTAAGATGGCAGACAAGCCAAAACGTGGTCTGGACTTAAGGTACTAATCGAGACGTGGCCCACTCCAGTAACCCACCTAAAAACTAACCAACGGTTGCGGTACCTGGAACACATCGACCAACTCGATCAAGCCACAACGACCACGACAACCTGCACATCAAGAGGTTACCGAGTTTTTAGTTTCTAAGTTTCTAGAACGTACAAGTCCCAAAATCTAGGTTATTTCCTTGTTCAAAAACTATAGAGAGAGACCTCGCTCAGACCCCTAGTTGGTAGAGGCGTGCTGCCTAGGGATAGGCTAGATAGACAAACAATGTGTACCTAGAGTGGTACACCAAAGAATCCCCTTTAAATAGGCGCACCGCAGACCTAAAAATAAAGACGTCAGGGGTGGATGTGGTGTATGAAATTAAACTTTATTAAATATCCATGTAATGGTGTAAATAAAACAGTATATAGTGCTGTGCTGTATACTGAATAAAAATAGACTACTGTTGGTCTATCCAAACTCCGTCAAGCGTCTCACTGCGCTCCAGGTAATTGAACTGAGTTGTGTCAAGACTATATTTGCTCACTAAATTCATGTACCAAAAGAATCAGTTTCTAGAATAGTGTAGGTATACACTGTAGGGTCACTGGGGGTGAAAACCCCCTTAACTCTAGCAAATGCCTAGAAAAAGTGATGACTAAGGTTGTTTATAGGGCATCACAGTATCATGGGGAGAGACCTATGAACGGGTAGTCAGAATAGTTAGTATGTTAAAAATCCTAATTACTGGCAATAGTAGTGTGCACTAATTCTGTCTCCCTGTGATGTTTCAATGGATCTGAGTAGATGCTCTAGATATCATCAGTCTAAATGGGTATATTAACCCTGTGACCTATTTGTCAGTATAGGCTCTACAGATACTTGCAATATATCCACACAGCACATCCACGCAGTGTGTAAACTGCGCATGCGTCATATAAGTTGAATGTGTACGTATCTGTTTAAGCACGCGTTTGCGCATGCACCGGAACAGTGCGTGAAGTTAGCTGTTTGGACGGCCCGTTTATAGGTAGGTAACGGGCACAGGGAGTACTGGGTGTATGATAAAAACGTTTAATAGTGGTTAGACATAGTGACACAGTATGCTGTGCCTATGGATCACATATTAAAGAAAACCCAGTGTATTGCGGGTTGCGCATGCGTTGTATATCAGTGCGTGCATGTGTCTGTTGAAACATGCGTTTGCGCATGCGCCAAAACAGTGCGTGAAGTTAACTGTTTGGGCGGCCCGTTTACAGGTAAATAGCGGGCACAGGGAGTACTGGGTGTATGATATAACGTTTAATAGTGGTTAGACATATGTACACACAGTACGCTGTGCCCATAGATCACATATTCAAGAAAACCCAGTGTATTGCGGGATGCGCATGCGTTGTATATCAGTGCGTGCATGTGTCAAAAATAGTACTGTAGTTGCTCCAGTTATATGTCCACTGGTATTGTATGCGCCTAAGTCTGGGCGCAGGTACGAGGGTGCTGTACACCTATAATCACTAGAATGGTAAAGGTAATAAGCGCAGTGCTGGGCTGTTTAGTGATACTAAATCGGGTAACGTAATGCCCGTGTGGCCGCAGAGCTACTTACTCGTACACTGCTGCACTGAGGAGATATGGCATACCATTAAGGGACCAAGATATTTGGAGCAGCTGTATCTATACAAGACAGTATAGACATATACGCACGGTTGTGTCTGTTGTATTAAAACAAAAGGATGTGAGCAAATAAATAATTAATGTACGCTGTCTCAGTAGCAAGTAGCAAGTGCCGCCCTGTGGCAGCACTGACACCTCTTTAATTGGGTGTAACACATGAAAGGTAGCTGTGACACAGATCAGCGCACTAAAGGAGCTATTGGAGATGGCCGACGGAGTTAGTCATGAGTCATGAATCAGCAAAAAGACCCAACATGCCGCATGTTTCGTCACTTTCTGTGACTTCATCCGGGGTGGGCGTTTCTGGGTTCCTGGTCGCTTCTTTATACCCGGTGGTTGCCATAGCGATCGTGGGACGCCAAATGCTGATAAGTGGTGGTGCACGGGTACTGCATCCTAGACTGACCTAAGTTAATACTGGTAATACAGTCGGGTCTTTTTGCTGATTCATGACTCATGACTAACTCTGTCGGCCATCTCCAATAGCTCCTTTAGTGCGCTGATCTGTGTCACAGCTACCTTTCATGTGTTACACCCAATTAAAGAGGTGTCAGTGCGGCCACAGGGCGGCACTTGCTACTTACTACTGAGACAGCGTACATTAATTATTTATTTGCTCACATCCTTTTGTTTTAATACAACAGACACAACCGTACGTATATGTCTATACTGTCTTGTATAGATACAGCTGCTCCGAATATCTTGGTCCCTTATGGTATGCCATATCTCCTCAGTGCAGCAGTGTACGAGTAAGCAGCTCTGCGGCCACACGGGCATTACGTTACCCGATTTAGTATCACTAAACAGCCCAGCACTGCGCTTATTACCTTTACCATTCTAGTGATTATAGGTGTACAGCACCCTCGTACCTGCGCCCAGACTTAGGCGCATACAATACCAGTGGATATATAACTGGAGCAACTACAGTACTATTTTTGACACATGCACGCACTGATATACAACGCATGCGCATCCCGCAATACACTGGGTTTTCTTGAATATGTGATCTATGGGCACAGCGTACTGTGTGTACATATGTCTAACCACTATTAAACGTTATATCATACACCCAGTACTCCCTGTGCCCGCTATTTACCTGTAAACGGGCCGCCCAAACAGTTAACTTCAAGCACTGTTTTGGCGCATGCGCAAACGCATGTTTCAACAGACACATGCACGCACTGATATACAACGCATGCGCAACCCGCAATACAGGCATACCCCGCTTTAAGGACACTCACTTTAAGTACACTCGCGAGTAAGTACACATCGCTCAATAGGCAAATGGCAGCTCACGCATGCGCCTGTCAGCACGTCCTGAACAGCAATACCCTGTACCGAAGCTGTCCGCAAGCGGGGAGACTATAGAGCCTGTTACACATGTCTTATTTACATCAGTTATGCACGTATATGACGATTGCAGTACTGTAAATGCATCGATAAGTGGGAAAAAGGGAGTGCTTCACTTTAAGTACATTTTCACTTTACATACATGCCCCGGTCCCATTGCGTACGTTAATGCGGGGTATGCCTGTACACTGGGTTTTCTTTAATATGTGATCCATAGGCACAGCGTACTGTGTGTCACTATGTCTAACCACTATTAAACGTTTTTATCATACACCCAGTACTCCCTGTGCCCGTTACCTACCTATAAACGGGCCGTCCAAACAGCTAACTTCACGCACTGTTCCGGCGCATGCGCAAACGCGTGCTTAAACAGATACGTACACATAGCAGCCATGCTTTTAAGCAGATATGCTTTTAAGTATATATGTTTCAAGTATTTATGAAGTTTAAAAAGGAAGGAAGACTATTGAATCACTCACTCATCTCTTCTCTTTCCTCAGGTAAAAACATATTCCAATTGTCTGTCTATCCTGATATCCTCCCATGCTGTGTATTTAGTTCTATTTAGGTAAAAACATATTCCAATTGTCTGTCTATCCTGATATCCTCCCATGCTGTGTATTTAGTTCTATTTAGGTAAAAACATATTCCAATTGTCTGTCTATCCTGATATCCTCCCATGCTGTGTATTTAGTTCTATTTAGGTAAAAACATATTCCAATTGTCTGTCTGTAAATCATCCCCCTACTGTCTTAATTTAATTCAGCTTTCACACTTGTGCAAGGCAAGGCAACACCCACCTTAGAAAAACCATTTGCTTTAACTACCCTCACATGTGCTAATTAAGTTTGTTGTGCCAACCAGGTGACTTTCTAAAAGTATATAAGTAAACTCCTAACAGCCATTGCTGCTAGCAGCCATGCTTTTAAGCAGATATGCTTTTAAGCATATATGTTTCAAGTATTTATGAAGTTTAAAAAGGAAGTTCAAAAAGAAGTGGAAAAGTGGACATCACCTACTGCTTCTGATTCCTGCTTTTGATCTACGTTGGAAAAGAGGATATCATCTATCTAAGACTGCACATCTCAACACTTAACTATTGCTGTGATGCCGCCTTTATTTTTTATATTTGCTGCAACCGCACTTATTTTCAAATTATGCACTTCCTTCCACCAGTCTCCTTATGTCTCTAACTCTATTCATATATCTCCATCTCTCCTTTCTTCCCCACTTCTCAGTTCACATGAACTCCTTTCTTACCTGCGTCCTCTGTCACCACACAGCTATACCTCCTGCACTAAAACACACCCCTATAAATCATCCTCACACATCCTCTTTCTATCCATGCTTCTCCTCCTTGCTTCTGGGGATATCTCTCCCAATCCTGGTCCCTGCCTTATTTCTACTTGCTCTCGTCCTCGCCTCCCACATACAACTTCTACTCCTTCTGGTGTTAACCCCTCCAACCTCATACCCATCCCCTGCCACCCTCCCTCCTCTCTCCCTTTCTCCTGTGCCCTTTGGAATGCTCGCTCCCTCTCTAACAAGTTCCTCTCTGTACATGACTTCTTTCTCTCTCACTCCCTGCTTCTCTTTGCTATAACTGAGACCTGGCTCACTCAGTCTGACTCTGCTCTGGAAGCTGCCCTCTCTTATGGTGGCCTTTCCTTCTCCCACACTCCGCGCCTTGATGGCAGGGGTGGAGGTGTGGGGCTCCTGCTCTCCTCTCTCTGCCATTACCGAACTATTCCTATTCCCCCCTCTCTTGCCTTTCCCTCCTTTGAGGTTCACACTGTCCAGATCTTCTCTCCTCTCCCTGTTCATGTGGCGGTCATGTATCGCCCACCTACCTCTACTCATCCCCCTTCTGCCTTTCTCTATCACTTTGAATCCTGGCTCTCTTTCTTCCTCTCCTCAGACTCCCCTGTTCTTCTCCTTGGGGACTTCAATTGCCACATTGATGACCCCTCTCTCCCTTGGGCTTCCCGCTTTCTTTCTCTAACCTCTTCTTTTGGCCTTCAACAGTGGACTGCAGCCAGCACCCACAAGGATGGCCACTACTTAGACCTGGTTTTCACTAAAAATTTCTCTCTCTCTGATTTCTCCATTTCCCCTTTTCCTCTCTCTGACCATCACCTCATCTCATTCTCTCTATCTCGCTTCTCAACTTCTCCACCTCCATCTACACCCCGGTTCTGCAGAAACCTGCGCTCTATTCACTTACCTGACTTTGAGTCCACGTTACACTCCTCCCTCTCCTCTCTCAGATCTGCTACAGACCCTGACAAACTGGTCAGGAACTACAACTCTGCCTTGTCCTCCTCTCTTGATCTACATGCCCCGCTTTCTCTCTGCCGCACTCGCCCTTTTAACCCTAGACCCTGGTTAAATTCCCACACGCGCATGCTGCGTTCCTCCACTCGTTCCTCTGAACGCCTCTGGAGGAAATCTCATACTCTCGCAGACTTCCTTCACTACAAATTTATGCTATCCTGTTTCAACTCTGCCCTCTCGCAAGCTAAACAAGCCTACTTTTCTTCACTAATCAACATGCACAAGTCTAACCCACGCCGACTGTTCTCTGTCTTTGATACTCTACTCAAACCACCCTCCGCTGCCTCTCCTTCCTCCATCTCCGCTCAGGACTTTGCTGACTATTTTAAGGAAAAGGTGGAATCCATACGTCAGAACATCCCCTCTGTTTCTTCCTCCCATCCTACACCTCTTCCTAACTCTCCTCCTGCCTTCCTTGACTCTTTTTCCACTGTCTCAGAGGAGGATGTGTCGCTGTTGATCGCCTCTTCTCCCTCTACCACTTGCCCTCTTGACCCCATTCCCTCCCATCTCCTAAAACCTCTTGCTCCTACTATAATCCCTACGCTCACGCACATTTTTAACTCCTCCCTCTGCTCTGGAACCTTTCCATCCTCCTTCAAACATGCAACAGTCATACCATTACTCAAAAACAGCAAGCTTGACCCTACCTGTCTTTCTAACTATCGGCCTGTCTCCCTCCTGCCTTTTGCCTCTAAACTCCTTGAACGTCTTGTATTCGCTCGCTTGCTCCATTTTCTCAACACCTATTCTCTCCTAGACCCTCTACAATCTGGCTTCCGCACTGCTCACTCCACGGAAACAGCCCTCACTAAAATAACTGACGACCTCCATGCTGCCAAAGACAGAGGTCATTACACTCTGCTCATATTACTCGACCTCTCTGCAGCATTTGACACCGTGGACCACCCTCTTCTCCTTCACATTCTCCATACTCTTGGCATTCGGAACAAAGCTCTATCCTGGATCTCATCCTACCTCTCCCATCGTACTTTCAGTGTCTCTTCTGCTAATACCTCCTCCTCCTCTATTGATCTCTCTGTGGGGGTACCCCAGGGCTCTGTCCTGGGACCTCTTCTCTTTTCTCTGTATACACTCTCTCTAGGTGACCTAATAACATCTTTTGGGTTTAATTATCACCTCTATGCTGACGACACACAAATATATTTCTCAACACCCGACCTTACACCTACTGTACAAACCAAAGTTTCTGAATGTCTCTCTGCTATATCATCCTGGATGGCCCTCCGCCGCCTTAAACTCAACATGGCTAAAACAGAGCTCCTCATACTTCCTCCCAAACCTGGCCCTACTACCTCCTTCCACATTACTGTTGGAACTACGATCATTCACCCAGTAGCCCAAGCACGCTGCCTTGGGGTCACACTCGACTCCTCTCTCACATTTGCCCCTCACATTCAAAACATTTCTAAAACCTGTCGCTTTTTCCTCCGCAATATAACAAAGATACGCCCTTTCCTCTGTTGCTCGACTGCTAAAACTCTGACTCAGGCCCTCATTCTCTCCCGTCTTGATTACTGTAACCTCCTGCTGTCCGGCCTTCCTGCCTCTCACCTGTCTCCCCTACAATCTTTCCTTAACGCTGCTGCCAGAATCACTCTACTCTTTCCTAGATCTGTCTCAGCATCTCCCCTCATGAAATCCCTCTCCTGGCTTCCGATCAAATCCCGCATCTCACACTCCATTCTTCTCCTCACTTTTAAAGCTTTACACTCTTCTGCCCCTCCTTACATCTCAGCCCTAATTTCTCGTTATGCACCATCCAGACTCTTGCGTTCTTCTCAAGGATGTCTTCTTTCTACCCCCTTTGTATCTAAAGCCCTCTCCCGCCTTAAACCTTTTTCATTGACTGCCCCTCACCTCTGGAATACCCTTCCCCTCAGTACCCGACTAGCACCCTCTCTATCCACCTTTAAGACCCACCTTAAGACACACTTGCTTAAAGAAGCATATGAATAGGACTGTGGCTATTCTGAACACATGGCACATAAAGCTTGGCACCCTGCAGATGCACTTACCAGAACTCCCTCCTACTGTCTCTGTACGTTCTCCCTACCTACCAATTAGACTGTAAGCTCCTCGGAGCAGGGACTCCTCTTCCTTAATGTCTAAAGCACTTATTCCCATGATCTGTTATTTATATTACCTGTTATTTATTGGATTACCACATGTATTACTGCTGTGAAGCGCTATGTACATTAATGGCGCTATATAAATAAAGACATACAATACAATACAATACAATACACATTCAACTTATATGACGCATGCGCAGTTTACACACTGCGTGGATGTGCTGTGTGGATATATTGCAAGTATCTGTAGAGCCTATACTGACAAATAGGTCACAGGGTTAATATACCTATTTAGACTGATGATATCTAGAGCATCTACTCAGATCCATTGAAACATCACAGGGAGACAGAATTAGTGCACACTACTATTGCCAGTAATTAGGATTTTTAACATACTAACTATTCTGACTACCCGTTCATAGGTCTCTCCCCATGATACTGTGATGCCCTATAAACAACCTTAGTCATCACTTTTTCTAGGCATTTGCTAGAGTTAAGGGGGTTTTCACCCCCAGTGACCCTACAGTGTATACCTACACTATTCTAGAAACTGATCCTTTTGGTACATGAATTTAGTGAGCAAATATAGTCTTGACACAACTCAGTTCAATTACCTGGAGCGCAGTGAGACGCTTGACGGAGTTTGGATAGACCAACAGTAGTCTATTTTTATTCAGTATACAGCACAGCACTATATACTGTTTTATTTACACCATTACATGGATATTTAATAAAGTTTAATTTCATCCACCACATCCACCCCTGACCGTCTTTATTTTTAGGTCTGCGGTGCGCCTATGTAAAGGGGATTCTTTGGTGTACCACTCTCGGTACACATTGTTTGTCTATTTCCTTGTTCATTGGGAAATTGTTCTCCCAAGTTACCCACAAGTTCGAGTCATTCAAAGTTTGATAATCAGTTTGAACTAACCCGAACACTTAAAGGGACTGATATACAATGTTTGTTTGGAACTGTTTTCTAGATAAAAGTGTACTTGTAATATAAGTCTATATGTTGCCTATAATAGAATTGGTCTCCCAAAGTTCAGCTACCAATTTTTATTAAAGGCTAAAATATTAAAGGTTACGTTTTAGGTAACTTTTTCCATGTTGTTTCTCCCTCTCCCCCTGTAGACTACGAATGCAGAGTCTGCCAAACTATATCTGCCAGTCAACCCTACTTAATGCTTCTAAAATTGAGAAAGGATATGTTGATGTAAACAGTTATAACGATCAATGCCCCCCATTCTTGCTTTTATTTCCCTGAGGTGTAAGATCACACACACAACCCACCCCGTATTCTTTGGGGTGATTTTGTTTTCCCTTTTCGACAGCTTAGCTCCTAAACAAAGGAGCACTGCGGCGTCGAGCCGCTGGGCCACTGCCCGCCCCCCTCATGTTCATTTAACCTGTGAGTGCGAGAGACTCGCACCACGGGTCCCACTATGGCTGGTCCCCCCAAACAATGTTTGGAAGCCGGGGTCTTTGGTTTACCCCTCCCCTCCCTCTCTATCCCTCCCCTCCAAGTTTTGCAAGCATTTGCCACTACCATGTAATAATATGTATATCTCTCGTTGTATATGTTCTCATACCAGATCGTTTCCGAAGACGGATGTGCCGACTCTTCAACTATATGTAAGTTATCACTCTGTTCATTTGTATTATAGAACCTTGAACCACCACCATGCCGATTAATATAATATCCCAAAACACCAAGGGCTTCAACACCCCCCGAAAGAGACGTATTGCCCTTTCGGAAGCCAAAAGACTGGCAGGAGATATAATCTTGCTACAAGAAACTCATTTGAAAAAGGAGGATCAGTCACTGCTGTTCAGCAATGACTACCCCCTAGTCTACCACTCATCAGCTCCCACGAAAAAAAATGGCGTAGCTACACTTTTCCATAAAAATTCAAACTTCAAAGTAGATAAAATTAAAAGTGATCTCGCTGGGAGAATTCTAATTATTACAGGGTCACTGGACTCCACTGATATAACAATAGTCAACACGTATGCCCCTAACGAAAATCAAGAATCCTTTTTCCAGGAACTAACAAATTTAATTCTCTCTGTCCAGAAAGGTCTTTTAATTTTAGCAGGAGATCTAAACGCAATTATGGACCCAAATCTAGATAAATCTCCCAGTCCCCCCCCCCCCCCCCCCCTGCCACAATAAATAGTTCCCTCTACTCGGGGACTATGACCAAGGATCTATTGTTGGTAGACTGCTGGAGATTAGTTAATAGCAATGTAAAGGATTTCTCCTATTTCTCTCACCCCCATAATAGCTATTCTCGAATTGACTATATCCTAATAGACCAACAAATTAGCAATAATATTTCCTCAGCAGTAATTGCCCCCTCTGCTTGGTCAGACCACTCTACGCTTATAACCAAATTGGCTGGCCTCACGTCCAAAAATAAAACAAGGTCGTGGTCCTTGAATGAATCCCTACTACTGAACCCACAAAATCTCCAACTAATAGAAAAACAACTGGCCCAATACTTTGAATTAAACAATACCCCAGAGATTTCCTCTTTTACCCTTTGGGAGGCCCACAAATCAGTGATAAGAGGCAAACTGATTGCCCTGGCTTCTCAGAAAAAAAAAGAAAAAACAAAACAAATTGAAACACTAACACAAAAACTATCAGAACTAGAATTTATTCACAAGTCAAATCCATCTCGGAAAAATTACAGGCAGATAATCTCAGTGAGGGGAGAACTAAACCTTTTGTTGGTGTCAAAATGCAGAAAGAGCTATAAGATGGACCCAACAGAAATACTATGAAAAAAGTAACAAAGCAGATAGAATGCTGGCACGCAAATTAAAGCAAAAACAAGCTAAAGCTAAAATTCATAAGATCCACACTAAAAATGGCTCAGTATCCCACAATCCCAAAATGATGAGCGACGCATTTAAGGACTATTACACATCCCTATACAACCTACAAGGCCCAATGGGAGACTCGGCTAAAAACAAAAGAGCAATAAAGATTCGAAATTATCTAGCAGAATGCCGACTCCCCACTCTAGATCCGAACGATATCATAAACCTCGAAAAAACTATAGAGCCCCCTGGAAATTATGGACGCCATAAAATCCCTGAAAATTGGGAAGGCCCCTGGTCCGGATGGATTTTCTAATCTTTATTACAAGAAATATTCCACATTGCTCCACCCATTTCTTACCAAAGTATTTAATGAGATGCTACTAGGCCTTCCCCTTCCTAGGGATATGCTTTGCGCTACCATAGTGGTAATCCCAAAAGAGGGGACGAGACGAACAACTCCTTATCTGATCCCTTTTCAATATCAAACGGAACTAGACAGGGTTGTCTGCTCTCACCTCTGTTGTTTGCCTTAGCCATAGAACCATTAGCATGCCGGATTAGGATGAACTCCAATATTGCGGGTATTCCTGTTGGTCAGGAAGAATTCAAAATAGCTGTTTTTGCGGATGATATACTATTGACGCTCTCAAAACCTCTTACATCCCTCCCTAACCTTTTTCATGACCTATCAGAATTCGGCTCCCTTTCAGGTTATAAAATTTATCATTCCAAATCCATGGCCCTTATCTTAAATCTCCCTAAAGAATAGTAAAATTACTCCAACTAAATTTCGACTTTAAATGGAATTCGAACCATATTAAATATCTAGGGGTCCAATTAACAAAAGATTACTCGACTTTATACAACGCAAATTTTAAACCCTTTTTCGTCCAGATAGCTAAGGATTTAACCACTTGAAATCCATATATAATATCCTGGTTTGGGAGAATAACCACCATTAAAATGAATATTCTACCTAGACTCCTCTTCTCTTCCAAACTCTCCCGGTTAAAATCTGTCAGAAAGACCTAAATAATATACAGAAGAAAATGTTGAAGTTTGTCTGGCAAAATAGGCGACCCAGAGTTCGTAAAGATATTCTTTATAAATCCGAATCAGAAGGAGGCTTAGCTCTCCCGATCTGGCAAAACTACTATAGATCCGCACAGCTAGGGCAACTCATTAGCTGGCCTTCAAACCCAACCGAAAGGAGGTGGGTCGAGATAGAGGACCTGATTTGTTCCCCATGTAAAATAAAAAATCTTCTCTGGCTCAACAAAAAGTCTAGACCACCTGAGACCTACAAGAACCCGGTGATATCCTTTGCCTGTAATCTCTGGGACTCCCTCAAAACCAAGTTCCAACTAACCGATTCCCCTTCCCTTATGCAACCACTATTCTCGGACCCCTCCCTTCCTTTTTACACAGGAAACCCGCACTCCCATACCCGGATTCAAAAAGGGCTCACAACAGTCAAGAATATCCTCACCCAAGGGAAAGTCCCCCCATTCGCTTCGCTACAAACAAACCATGATATACCCTCCTCCGAATTCTTCAGATTTCTCCAGGTTAGGCACTATATCCAATCAATTTACAAGCCAAGTCAACCCCATGCTTTAACTTTGTATGAGGACTGGTGTCTACACCAACCCCACAAAAAGGGCATTATCCCCAGAATATATCACAGTTTATCCTCTATCAAGAATAACCAAACCCCCGATAACCATATGATATCCTGGGAAAAGGATCTTAACGTCTGTATAGATCTCGATACCTGGACAGACATCTTGGAAGCTGCATCCAAAAATTCATCATGCGTTGTAATTAAGGAGAATATTTACAAGTTAATATTCAAATGGTATATGACTCCTGCCAGGTTGCATTCTTTTCTCCCAGGCGTTTCCCCTCTGTGCTGGCATGGTTGTGGAGAAGTGGGGAATATACTGCACATATTCTGGTCATGCCCCAAAATCCAACAAACATGGACGGAAGTGTTCACCTTAATACACAAGATTCTAGAAATCTCTGTCCCACACGACCCAGTATATATATTACTAGGAAAACCAATGGCTAATATCTCCAAAAAAAAAAGCTAGAGTAATATCCCAAATTTTAAACGATACAATTGCCAAAAATTGGAAACAACCGCCCCCCCATCCTTAAATCAAAGAAACAACAAAATTTGGCATATAGTCTATATGGAAAAACTCTCAGCCTATCTGAACGGCTCTACCTCGCAATTCTCTGATATTTGGGCTCCTTGGTTCCATCATGCAGGTATATCCCCATATATAGACTAGAATACTTTGAACAGAATGATAATGTGGTATTTAATTTGTCAAATACAGTGCGATATTGGTACAAATGCTACCCCTTCCCCCCTCTCCCTGATCTCCCTCTTCTTTACTGTTCCACAACCAGTTTATTTGTATTACTATATCCCCCTTTTCGTTTGTGTAGTATGTTGTGTTTACCTCATTTTGTATGTTTAAAAATGCTCAATAAAAATTTAAGTAATAAAAATAAAAAAGATGGAGACTTTGCTCTCGATCCCAACCTCAAGATCATTAATAAACAAGTTAAAAAGCAGGGGTCCCAGTACCGATCCCTGAGGTACTCCACTCACGACTTTAGCCCAACCTGAAAAAGTTCCATTTATGACAACCCTCTGTTGCTGTCCTTTAACCAGTTTTCAATCAAGGTGCATATATTATTACTGAGTCCAATTTTCTTTATTTTGTACACCAACCTCTTGTGTGAAATCGTGTCAAGAGCCTTTCCAAAATCTAAGTAGACCACATCAACTGCATTACCCTGGTCTAAATTCCTAGTTACCTCCTCAAAGAAACAAATAAGGTTAGTTTGGCATGATCTATCCTTCATAAATCAAAGCTTACTATTACTAATAATTTTGTTTTCCATTAGGTATTCCTGAATTTTATCCCGTATTAAACCTTCAAGTAGTTTCCCCACTATTGAAGTCAGGCTTACAGGTCTGTAATTCCCCGGTTGTGATCTAGCTCCCTTTTTAAATATAGGTACCATATCTGCTTTACGCCAATCTTGTGGTACTAAGCCTGTGGAAATGGAGTCCTTGAATATTAAATATAATGATTTGGCTATTACTAAGCTTAACTCCTTGAAACTCTTGAATGTATGCCATCGGGGCCAGGTGCCTTATTTACTTTAATTTTTTCAAGTCGCTTATGAACTTCTTCCTCGATTAACCAATTATTCATTAATATGGAGGTTGTGGCTTCCTCCTGCGGCACTTCTATTGAAATTGATTCTTCCCTGGTAAAGACAGAGGCAAAGAATTTGTTTAATACCTTTGCTTTTTCCTTATCTACAATAATCTGCCTGCCCATCTCACACTGAAAGGGTCCTATATTTTCTTTTCTCATTATTTTGTTATTAATGTACTTAAAGAACATTTTAGGGTTGACCTTACTTTCTATTGCAATCCTTTTTTTATTATCCATTTTTGCTAATTTGATTGCCCTTTTGCAATTTTTGTTAAATTCCTTATAATTCTGATACGATGTCTCCGTCACTTCTGACTTAAAGAATCTAAACGCCTTCCTCTTCTTGTCCATTTCCTCCCCTACCTATTTATTTAGCCACATTGGTTTTGACTTATTTCTTTTATACTTATTACCCAAGGGTATACACTGATAAGTGTGCTTTTCTAACAATGTTTTAAAGACTGCCCATTTATCTTCTACATTTTTCCCTGCAAAAACATCATCCCAATGTATTACTTGTAGATTAGACCTCAGTTTATTAAAATCTGCCCTTCTAAAGTTTAAGTTCTTTGTTGAACCCAAGTAATCTGTTTTTTGATCATTTATTTCAAAAGAGACCATGTTATGATCACTGTTACCCAAATGTTCCAGGACATGAATATTTGTTATTACTTCTACATTGTTTGATATGACCAAATCCAGTACTGCCCCTTTGGGTCATATAATTGTCTTTAAGCACCCCCAAAAACGTGTTTCCTTTTGTTGTAATGCTAATCTCATTGCCCCAATTGCATTTAATCTTGACGTGCCGACCCATGTTCTGCACACTAACTGTAATAAGTGGTCTGTAATAATGATACAGTGATTATACAGCGGGTATCTATCTAATTTCTTACTTGTGTAAATACAATTATTGGCTGATTGCCATCTGCTTACACACCAGCAATAACTATATGCCGAGTGAGTTACTTACTGTACTAAACTTTTAAGTGTATCAGATATTCCACAGAGTATTTACTCAGAATAATAGAAACTTCTCTGATCTGTCTCCTGAACTATGTAAATTGTTCTACCAACGGTTGAACTTAATTGGCCAGTGACTACTAGGAGCTAACTGACAGAGACTTTGTAGCTAAAGAGACACAAATGGTTATGTGTATAATTTCCTATTGAATCTAGGTTAAGACACCTTAAAGGGTAGTATCTATTGTGCAAGTTTGATATCTTTTTGCAGATGACTATTAATCTATGCTATTAGATAAGTTTTTGTACTATTGTGACCCAGCAATATTTGAGTAACCAGACATATTTACGTGGACATATTCCACTTTGTATGGCGAATATCACCTGCTAGAGAATTTATCCCATGTATACAGGTTGTTCAATATAGGCTAAGGGGCCTATAGCATATCCACCACACAGTTGTATATATCTTTCACTTCCTGTTATTTTGATACAATTATTATACTAAATAAAATTGTATTATTTTCGTTATATGGCATATATTAGGTTACAACTACCTAGGACTATACATTGTCCAACTTAACTGTGCCCCCATTGAGTGCAATTTTTGGATTCTTTTCCAGCCAACACCTTCATGTTGACTGGCTTTTGTATACATTTCTATTACTTCCAGGATTTTAATCAGGACTTTGTACTTACCATCATTTCAACATTTCAGACCTTCTCTCACTAGGATTATATATTTAGTCTATTCTATCTTGCGCTGAATGTTACATTTATCATACATACCTTGGGGTTTTGTGTGTTAAAACCATACATTGTGGCAGCATAATAGATTCAATACTATTAACCCACGCTTCTCTGCGCACTATATATATATATATATATATATATATATAATATATATATATATATATATATATATATATTATTCACAGCGCTTCTCCGTGTAAGGAGCATGCAGCTTGTGAAAACATTGTAGAAGAAAATTGGTCTAGAAAAAGACCAAAACAACTAGAGCTCTAAAAACAATTGTAGTGGTGTCAAGCGGGAATCAATGCTGTAGTACAAACTATATATCCAGAATTTGCAGGGTCAGGGATAAGTGTCTGAAGCTGTGTGTTGTCGTTAATGCGTTTGTAAATATCCCTGATGAAATAACGATATGAACAAGACCCAAAGGCCAGTTGTAGGAAGCATACAGTGATTACTGTACTCACGCAACCTCAGTCCCTCTCGACCCGGTCAGACCGGAGCTCTGATCCTTCACTGCGGGTGGCGGTTCCTCTGTGGAGATCCTGGAGGTGGGACAGCGCAGCATCACTCGTAGTGTAGATCACAGGGTGCTGGTCAGGCGTTCACGCTGATTCCATAATGCCCCATGTGGTGTCGTCGCCGTCAATGAGTGCGTCGTCCTCAGCTCAGGGACCGCCCAATTCTTCCAAGGGTTAAGTTACCACATGCCACAGTAGCCAGAGCGGGGTGTAAGGGGTAATGTGGGAAAAGCCTCTCACAGCGTCTCCAAATAGGGGTGCATCCAGGCAGATAATCAGCAAGAAAAAGTGTCCATGTAGGAGCCGAAGCACAGCCACACCAAAGTAGAATAGGACAAGATGGTGAATCTCAAAAGATTTATTGGCTAAAAAAGCATAAGTACAGACATCCTAAAAATCCTCTGACATGTTTCACGCACAGGGCGCTTTATCAAAGAGTAAACGATCAGGATGAACATTCCCTGTATATATAGGAGACCAAACCCCCTAAACACAGATGTAGAGCATAATTAATCAATGATATCAACTCCTGTCAGCGGGAAGGTACTGAATAATTAGATGAAAAAAAAAAAATATATATATATATATTCAGTGCAACAAACATTTAAACACATAATATTGAAAAGGGAATGTAAGACAAAATAAAAACATATTTAAACTAAACATATAATAAAAACAAACTTGAATAAAATTAAAAACAATGATTGTACCTTATCAATGTTAGCCTAATAAATTAAAGTAATACCTCTAATAAATCTAATAAAGGCCAAGAATGCAAAATGAAGATAATATTGTTGATGTATTCAATGATCAAAAAGAAATGAGATATTGCTAAATGAAGCAAAATAGCAAACCCAAGGGTGAGTGTCAGAGAGGGAACAACTAATGAGTTAATCTATAAGAAAATGTTTAAGTTCCCACTCGACATTTAACCCCCTGGGATGTAATGTGTCCATGGTAAATACCCAATACATTTCCCCTTTGTTAAGAAAATTGGTCCTGTTACCTCCTCTTATAGGTTGAACAATATGTTCAATGGCTGAAAATTGAAAATTTTGAATACCACCTAATTTAATGGGTTTGGCATATTTACAAAGGGTACAGTAACCACAAGTATAAAACCCTGAGGGTATACCTTAAATATGGTTGGATATGGATGATTTAAAGAGTCTAGGAGAGATTGAAGATGCCAAAGTCTTAGCTTTCCTAAAGACAAATTTAGGACCATCTACAGTTATTTCATCCAAATCCGTATCCAATTTGAGAGTATTCCAATGTTTATGGATAATTCTCTGTATCTGTTTGGCTTGTCCATTAAATTGTGTTATAAACAGGGGATTAACATTTCCCTGTACTTTTTTCTTGTTTAGTTTGTGACAGATCAATGTACTCCTTTCCTGATTGTTAGCCTGTTGAAATACTAAATCAATGTCTTGTTTATCATAACCTCTTGTCTATCATAACGCCAGGAGCAGTCATCCAAAGTCTCTTCTACGTGGGATAGCGAAGGGGCAGTTTCTTCGGTATACTGTAGGAGACTCTGCTCGGAAGAACCTTCTTTTATTAACAATTCTCAAGACCTAAGTGAAAGGTTTCAGACGAGGTTATGATATGATGAATTTTTGGCAATTGTACACCTTGTGGCGTTTAAAATTTGGGATACTACTTTATCTTCTTTTTTGGTGTGATTGGGCATTGGTTTTCCTAGCACTATATATAATAGGTCATGTGGGACAGTGATCCCTAAAATCTTGTTTATTAGGGCGGGCACTTCCGTCCATGTTTGTTGGATTTTGGGACATGACCAGAATATATGCAGTATATTCCCCACTTCACCACAACCACGCCAACACAGAGGGGAAACACCTGGGAGAAAGGTGTGTAACCTGGCAGGAGTCATGTACCATCTGAAAATTAACTTGTAAATATTCTCCTTAATCACGACACACGAAGAGTTTTTGAAAGCGGCTTCCCAGATATCTTTCCAAATATTGAGGTCTATACTGACGTTAAAATCCATTTCCCAGGATACAATATAGTTATCAGGAGTTTGGTTGCTTTTTATAGTGGACTAGCTGAGAGACCAGGCGTTGCCCGGGATGTAATGTTCCTGCTCTCCTCTCTCTCCTCCCCCTCTCTCTCTTTCCCTGTCTCCCCCCTCTCTCTCTTCCCCCCTCTCTCTCTCTCTTCCCCTGTCTACAACTCTCTTCCCCTGTCTCCCCCCTCTCTGTTTGTCCCCCGTTCCCATCAATCCAGCTCCCCCCCCTTACAGGTCCGGTCCCTCTCCCCCCATTTACCAGTCCGGTCCCCGACCCCTTTCCAGCTCCGTTCCCCTCTCCTTTACAGCTTCATGCAGTGTGTGTGTGTGTGTGCGCGTCAGTGTGTGTGTGTGTGCGTCAGTCAGTGTGTGTGTGTGTGCGTCACTCAGTGTGTGAGTGTGCGTCAGTCAATGTGTGTGTGTCAGTCAGTGTGTGTGTGTCAGTCTGTGTGTGTGTGTGTGTGCGCATCAGTCAGTAGGTGTATGTGTGCGTGCGCCAGTCTGTGTGTGGCATCAGTGTGTGTGTGTGTGCGCGTCAGTCAGTGTGTGTGTGTGCGTCAGTCTGTGTGTGTGCGTCAGTCAGTCTGTGTGTGCGCGTCAGTCAGTCTGTGTGTGCACGTCAGTCAGTGTGTGCGCGTCAGTCAGTCTGTGTGTGGCATCAGTGTGTGTGTGTGTGCGCGTCAGTCAGTCTGTGTGTGCGCGTCAGTCTGTGTGTGTGCGTCAGTCAGTCTGTGTGTGCGCGTCAGTCAGTCTGTGTGTGCACGTCAGTCAGTCTGTGTGTGCGCGTCAGTCAGTCTGTGTGTGCGCGTCAGTCAGTCTGTGTGTGTGCGCATCAGTCAGTCTGTGTGCGTGTCAGTCAGTGTGTGTGTGTGTGTGTGCGTCAGTCAGTGTGTGTGTGTGTGTGCGTCAGTCAGTGTGTGTGTGTGCGTCAGTCAATGTGTGTGTGTGTGCGTCAGTCAGTGTGTGTGGGTGTGTGCGTCAGTCAGTGTGTGTGTGTGTGCATCAGTCAGTGTGTGTGGGTGTGTGCGTCAGTCAGTGTGTGTGTGTGTGCGTGTCAGTCTGTGTGCGCATCAGTCAATGTGTGTGCGTCAGTCTGTGTGTGTGTGTGCATCAGTCAGTGTGTGTGTGTGTGTGCGTCAGTCAGTGTGTGTGTGTGTGTGTGTGTGTGTGCGTCAGTCAGTAAGTGTGCATCAGTCAGTGTGTGTGTGTGTGCGCGTCAGTCAGTGGGTATGTGCGCGTCAGTCAGTAGGTGTGTGCGCGTCAGTCAGTGGGTGTGTGCGTGTCAGTCAGTGGGTGTGTGCGCGTCAATCAGTGGGTGTGCGTCAGTCAGTAGGTGTGTGCGCGTCAATAAGTGGGTGTGTGCGCGTCAATCAGTGGGTGTGTGTGTGCGCCAGTCTGTGTGTGCGTCAGTCAGTGGGTGTGTGTGTGTCAGTCAGTGGGTGTGTGTGTGCGTCAGTCAGTGGGTGGGTGTGCGCCAGTCTGTGTGTGCGCGTCAGTGTGTGTGTGTGCGTCAGTCAGTGTGTGTGTGTGTGTGTGCGTCAGTCAGTGTGTGTGTGCGTCAGTCAGTGTGTGTGTCCGTCAGTCAGTGTATGTGTGTCCGTCAGTCAGTGTGTGTGTGTCAGTCAGTGTGTGTGTGCGCGTCAGTCAGTGGGTGTGTGTGTGCGCACGCGCCAGTCTGTGTGTGCGCGTCAGTGTGTGTGTTGTGTGACCACGTCAGTCAGTGTGTGTGTTTGTCAGTCTGTGTTTGTGTGTCAGTCAGTGTGTGTGTGTGTGTGTGTGTTTCAGACAGGCAGTTCGTGTTGCGTTTGTGTGTCAGTCAGTTTGTTGTTGTTGTTGTTGTGTGTGTGTGCCCCCCCCCGCTGCTTTTTCCTGTGCCCTGTCGCAAAGGGGGGGGGGGTTGTTGATACCTCCTCGCGCTCCCTGGCTTCCCGGCTTGGCCGCTGGTCCGGGCGGGGGGGTCGATACCTGCTGGCGCCACCTCGGCCGCGGGTGGGTGGGGGGGGTTGTGGGGTGGTGATAGCTGCTGGCGCTACCCGGCTTCCCGGCCTGGCCGCGAGGGGCGGGGGGTTGATGAGGTACCTGGCAAATTGTGAGAGGCGGCGGCATCGGTTACGGCTTCCCGGCCCGGCCATGGGGGGGGGGAGGGGTGATGATGAGGTACCTGGCAACGTGTGAGAGGCGGCGGCATCGGTTACGGCTTCCCGGCCCCGCCGTGTGCGGGGGGATGATGAGGTACCTGGTAACGTGTGAGAGGCGCCGGCGGTGGTTACTCGGCGGGAGGCGGTGTGTCGAGAGATGAGGTGGAGGAGGGGGGCGTTTGAGGTGAGGCTGTGGCGCCGAGGAGCGTGCGCCGCTGGCCCCACGTTGCAGAGTCTGGGGTTTGCTGTGGGTGTGGGGGGGAATGTGGGGAGAGGAGAGGTGAGGCGGCGGCGACGGCACCGAGGAGCGGGCAGCGTGGCTGAGTGTGACCTATGAGGCGTGCGGGGCGGGTCCACGGACCAATCTGATTGGCCAGAGGGTGAGTGACAGACCAACTGACCAATCAGATTGGCCTTATCAGATTGGCCTTTGGGACAGACATACAACGTTTTGAAAAATATATAGATAGACTCTGATATATTCTGGAGATAATGCCCTTTGTGAGGAGCTGGCGCAGACACCAGCCCTCATATAAAGTTAAAACATGGGATTGTTTTGGTTTGTAGACTGATTGGATATAGTGTCTAATCTGAAGAATTCAGAAGAGGGGATATCATGGTTTGTTTGTAACAAGGCGCATAGAGGGACTTTCCCTTGAATGAAAATATCATTAACCCTTGTAAATCCTTTTTGAACCCAGATATTGGATTGCGGGTTACCTGTGTAAAAGGGAAGGGAGGGGTCCGAGAATAGGGGTTGCATAAGGGATGGAATACCGGTTAGTTGGAACCTGGATTCAAGGGAATCCCAGAGATTACAGGCAAAATATACTGTTGCGGCAGCTTTTATTCTTACAAATCACCGCCTTTTACCTGGCTTGTTCCTGGAATACCATGCTGTTCACCTGGAGCATGCCGCGCTCCTTTTGCCTTCCCAGCCAGGGGTCATGCCCGGCTGACGCGCGGTTGATGGGTTTATTGATAATGGTTCGGATTTAAATAGGCTGCAATGCTTCGCGTGTCCGCCAGATGGCAGAAATTCATGAATTGTAATGCGCCGAATCAGTAATGTGTCGGCTTGCAGGTGTTTCGTTTAAAAAAGAGTGTACAGTGTACAGTGTGCCATTGTAACTTGGCCTTGGCCTTGAGACTGAAGGAAGAGTTGCCAAAATGTATCAATTTAGGCTTTTCATATTAAAGAAAGACAAAGACCAGTTTCAGTTTGTGTTACACTATTCTGCAGAGGCCCACCCACCATGAGTGTTCAAGTGCAGCCTGCTTTCCAAAAACCTGACAGAAGTTACGCGTATTTGATATGGGCCGCAATTAATGCAACAGAGGATAAGATGGCAACAGTTGCTCAAATTTATCAGTATTTTATCGAAAACTATGACTTTTACAAATTTTCGCCAACTCCTCATACGTGGAAGCGTGCAGTAAGGAAAAGGTTATGTAGTGACACCTGTTTTCACCGTATTGAGCCCCAATTTGTTGGAGGGTATTGGTGTGTATCACCGGGTTTTTCCCGTATCTATGATCATGGAGGCGGCAAAAGGCAAAGGGTCGTGTTAAAACCAACTAAGAAGCGACAGTCGCTGCCAAGCAATGCACCAGCACCAGCACCGGCTTCCAATGATGGTCCCACTGTCAGTGACAACCCTGAGCCTGAGCCTGAGGCTGAGCTGGATTTGGCGTGCAGTTTTGATGAAGCTTGCATGTACCTAAGCGATTTCCAGCCTCACCTGCTGACTACAGGTGTACTAGTTCCGCTGCCAACTATCGACATGGATGATGAAGAAAGCTGGACTGGCAGTGGACCGGCGCCGGCGCAAGCTGAATGGGAAATTCAATGGTGAGTACTGTCTTGTTGCCGTATTATTTTGGTGGGGCAGGCTGGGTACTTCTTTAGGGGGCTGACCATTACTGTACATTAAAACGTTTCTTTTTTTTTCCTCAGAAAAGAAAACGGCTAATGGGGGGATTTCGATGGATAATATTGTACTGTATGCTGATGTTTTCCGGCCGTACAGTATACTGTGTAATAAACCTGAATAAATAAAACTATGCATTTATTCTACATATTCAGTATCGTTTCATTATGTGTCTTCCACAGTATACTGTACAGTGGTATACAGTGCCTAACATCTATGGGCAAAAATAATTTTATTCCTAGGTGCCCTAGAACAGAAGTTCCCACGCCAATTGCCCGTGAACTTGACCGCGGCCCTAAGTAGTTCCCACGCCAATTGCGCGAATATAATGTAAAATAACCCGTACTGTGGGTCTGAGCGGGTTGAAATTTACCTGGTCCTCATGCGGGAGGACCCTTGCCATAGTGGCAAAATATCAGCCTTGCACGACCCCCAGAACCGGAGGTACCAAAAGACAGTTTAAAAGCACATTACCAAAGTGGCCATGCAATCCTGCCGCAACTAGGACTACATGGTCACCGAATATGAGCCCTCTAGGTCGAACAGAACCGGAGTTGTGGGTTCCAGGTTTCTGCTCATTCTGACTTAGCCGGTTCAAAGCTTTCTCCGCCATTGCGCTCAATGGTAGGACCCTCCTCGCCGGCGTGACCCTTTCTCGCCGCCATTACTGCTCGGACCCTGTTAGGGTCAAGTGAGGGGGTTCCTAACATCTAGGGGCAAAATGAATTTTATTTCTAGGTGCCCTAGAATAGAAGTTCCCACGCCAATTGACCTAGTTCCACGCCAATTGCTGTAGTTCCTACGCCAATAGCGCGACCAGGCAGTTAAAAAACAGTGCAGTAAGCCTCTACATTTGTTACACTGGCAAAGGAGCAAATGGAAACAATGTGAGGCAATTCAACATGTTCTTTTATTGGTGGAGTCAGTACAAAAACATTTATTTACAAATACTGTACAATGTTGTAACATTTAAAGTGCACAGCAATTCTAACCATCAACACACAATAATATATACTGCAGCCTTTATTAAATTCTTCTGCCACAAAACATTTTTGGTGCATGGGGCACAGGGAGTTAAAGTGACTTGCTTTTTATGTACTGTATTTGGGGGTTGTCTTTGGGGGTTTATTCATCAAATTATTATGATGAACTGCCTTTTGAAATTACAGTGCTGTTAACTATTTCAGCCACACACCTCCAGAGTTTTTAATCCCTCCCTAGCCAAGCGTCAATCGGCTGAGTCACCCTAGCCTACCATCCCCCTCTCTCCACTGGGTCGTTGATCTTCTGCATATTGCCATTGTGTTCTTAATCCGCCCATAGCCGAGCTACAAACACTCAGCACGCCTGCGTCTAATCACACCATCCCCCTCCCCCAACCCTTAGAGGCTTGTTGTTTGAACGGTAATGCTTTGGAAAATCCCCTCTCGAATTTGAAATGTAAATCTGATGTGCACAGCACTGTGAGAATTGAGAGTACACTGATACAGTATTTCATCAGGGTGTGAAAATATTTGTCACTATGGTTTACAGTCACATGTTTTTAATACAATACAGTACATTCTTTAATATCTTTAAAATAAAAAAATATAAATCCTGTATATACAGTAAGTATAATGTAACATAACCCGTTCTGTGGGTCTGAGCGGGTTGAAATTTACCTGGTCCTCATGCGGGAGGACCCTTGACATAGTGGCAAATATCAGCCTTGCACGACCCCCGGAACCGGAGGTACCAAAAGACAGTTTAAAAGCACATTACCAAAGTGGCTTTTTTTCTGCCATGCAAGTCAATGGCAGAAACCTGAACTTTAACATCACCCTGACTCCATTCTGTTGCCACGAGAGGGTCCCAATTTGCCATGCAATCCTGCCGCAACTAGGACTACATGGTCACCGAATCTGAGCCCTCTAGGTCGAACAGAACCGGAGTTGTGGGTTCCAGGTTTCTGCTCATTCTGACTTAGCCAGTTTAAAGCTTTCTCCGCCATTGCGCTCAATGGTAGGACCCTCCTCGCCGGCGTGACCCTTTCTCGCCGCCATTACTGCTCGGACCCTGTTGGGGTCAAGTGAGGGGGTTCCTAACATCTAGGGGCAAAATGAATTTTATTTCTAGGTGCCCTAGAACAGAAGTTTCCACGCCAATTGACCTAGTTCCCACGCCAATTGCCGTAGTTCCTACGCCAATTGCGCGACCAGGCAGTTAAAAAACAGTGCAGTAAGCCTCTACATTTGTTACACTGGCAAAGGAGCAAATGGAAACAATGTGAGGCAATTCAACATGTTCTTTTATTGGTGGAGTCAGTACAAAAACATTTATTTACAAATACTGTACAATGTTGAAGCATTTTAAGTAACATCTCCTTTATTAAAGAAACCCAGTACTGTATACAGTACAGTACAGGGGGATGGTGCGCAACACTGTCAGTCAGACCTGCACCAGTTCAGTCCTAGAGGGCAGCAAACAGGGCAGGTTTTCAGGGCAACATTGAAAACCGTGCCTGTTTGCGGCCCTCAGGGCCTGGAGTTGTGCATGTCGTGTGAAAAAAACACACAACAACATCTCCTTTGTTTAAGTACAGCAGGTACTGTAGGGCAAAACATGTATAGTACAATACAGTTCAGCACAACAGTATGGTCTCACTGACAGTCCTCCACATTGTCCATCCATGGCCGATTCCTTGCATGGCGCAAAACGCCATTAATGCAGTCTCTAACGCCTTTCATTACAGGATCTGTAACTGTATAAAAGCGCCGCAATTCTTCCACAATGTTTTTCCTTAAATTGTCAGGAAGGGCCTTTTTTACGCGATTCCCATCGTAGTTCACTTTGAACACCCACTCGCAGTACAACGTGTAGGGAACATGGTGCTTAAAAATGATCAAGGCATACTTGTGGGGTACACCAGCACTCATCACCCTATACTTCTCCCTAAGCGCCGCTGTCAGATCGCGCAGGGTGATGTCGGGCACTGTTTCGATGCGAGCGGGTGTAGGTCTTTTGGGAGTGGGTGTGCTTGTGGCGACGGGCGATGGTAGGATGTCTGGGAGGAAGCTTTCCTCCGGTCGTGGTCGCCGTGTTGTCTCCTGGCGTGGTCTTGACGGGGTTGTCATGTCCTCCTCAACGGCATACATGTACACTACATCTTGTGGTGGAGAGGGGGCGCTTGGTGATGGAAGGGGGTCGAAGGTCCCATTTATCACATCCATGTCACCCTCCTGCTCCGGCATCGGGGAAACAGGGGAATTAGCACCGAGCAAATAATGAATGCCCGCAATGTCAGCCTCTATCTTCTCCATCCGTTGATCCATTCGTTGCCCCATTTGTAGCATCCGTTGCTCCACATTTAACATTGTCTCCAGAAGCAGATCTATCTTTGCCAGCACAAAAGAATTCCCGGGGAGATCCACACTTATCCCATTCAGCATCCGGTCCAACGAGCTGCTTCTTGTGCATGGCGTCTGGACATCTGGGGGGATGGGTGCAACGGAGGATGAGATGGGGGTTCCTTGGAGAGAAGCGGCATCGGTGGAGAGTGGAGGAGGTGACCTGTGGATACCCGGTAGAGGAGAAGCGGTAGCGTCGAAGAGGGATGGAGAAGGTGACCTTTGGATTTCCGGGCGAGAAGCAGAGTCGTCTAAGAGCAAAGGAGAAAGTGACTCATGGATTTTAGAGGCGGCAGCGTCGTCAGATGGAACCGGAGATCATGGGGGTGGAGAAGACGGGATGAAGATTTCCGGGACAGCTAAAGCAGAGTCGTCGAAGCATATGGGAGGAAGTGGTCTGCGGGTCCGATGGGTTGGCTGCCATTCGTTTTGTGTCGAGAGTACATCACCGTATATCTTCTTCACATAATGAGGCTTACGTCTAAGAAAACTTTTAACCTTTGGGGTCAGCAGAAGGTTTTCTTTATTTGCCTTAGCCTGTCGCTTTTGCCTTGGCATGGAAACGGCAACCGCCTTTCGCTTTTTCAGCATGACAGGCACGGCAGAGGTGAGTGGGTTCTTGCGTCCATAGAAATGGGGATGCTCCATGGAAGCAGGTGGCACAATGCAGTACAGTATCTGGACAAGGGCAAGTTCAGATAAAGATCCTGGAGTGGTGGCCTATGCAAAGTGTGTGACCTTTTATGCATGGCGGCCAGGTACAGGTGTTGAAAGTGGGCGTAGTCTAATGTGAGTCATTACCGTATAAATACACCATCCATTTTGTGTATTGACTGCACATAGAATACACATCGACTAAACATCGAATATACATTCTTGTGTTTGTATTTCTTTCTACTCGCAGCAATGCCTGTTAAAAAGATTTCAAAGGATCTCAGCATGCGAATTAAGGAGATGTACAGGAGCGGACACCAAATTGCTGCTATCCAACGCTGGTTAGCTACTTCTGACCTCGTTGTGCCATTAACCACCGTGAGCTATCATGCACAAGGAAAAAACAGAGACAGGAAAAAGGCACCAAGGGTAACAAACGCCTAAGTATATTTATAAAACTTAACAAAAAAAAAATATAGAAAACTGTACTGTACATCTACAGTACAGTTCTGTATCTACTGTAATACTGTTGTTATTTCTGTTGATTTATATTACAACATACTGTACAGTAGTTTGTCTATTTATATTTATAGAACAGCAGTATACATTTTTTGTATATTTCAATTAATCTTACAACGGTATATACTGAATAGGATGTACTGTATATTTATATTTATATTACAACAGTATATTTATTTTGTATATTTATATTTATAGTACAACAGTATATATATATTTTGTCTATTTATATTTATAGTACAGCAGTATACATTTTTTGTATATTTCAATTAATCTTACAACGGTATATACTGAATAGGGTGTACTGTATATTTATATTTATATTACAACAGTATATTTATTTTGTATATTTATATTTATAGTACAACAGTATATATATTTTGTCTATTTATATTTATAGTACAGCAGTATACATTTTTTGTATATTTCAATTAATCTTACAACGGTATATACTGAATAGGATGTACTGTATATTTATATTTATATTACAACAGTATATTTATTTTGTATATTTATATTTATATTACAACAGTATATATATTTTGTCTATTTATATTTAATGTATATTACAACATTACATTTATATACATTTTATATTGCTGCATATTAATAAACTGGACACCTAACAAGCTCCTATTGAACCCCCAAAATAACCACAACATATATATAAGCATATGAGTGTCACAGAGGAGTGCTACTGAGCATGGGAATATATATTTAAAACCAGAGACAGAACATAAAACACAGACAAAGCTCAGTTTTAGCACATCCAGTGAAACTCATACACGGTACAGTGCCTAAATATATATGTATAAATATCTATTAAGTAAAATGGTCTTTTAGTTTGACATTTTTGGCCAAAATTGTTGTAAGCCCCTGAGCCAACTTCACGGCAGACCACAATTCAGGGGTCCCTAATGCTAATATAAATTCTTAGTAACCTGTATAATAACAGGAAGAATGATTTATAGTAAATCTGTCAATATTAGTTGCAAAGTTCTAAGTCTGATTGAAGCCTTTATTAACCTGTACATTACCAGGACAAGAACTCTGTATTAGAGTTGTCACAACCATCCTGCAAGCAAACAAGTTCCCCTGTGTGGAAGATGCTATGGAGTGAGCCCTTAACCATTTAAATGTGGGAGGGGGTGAGCTTCAATTAAGTAGGAGGTTGCCACCCTCCAAACAGCCAGGACTAGCTTAAACACAAATGTGAAATAAACTGGACACCTAACAAGCTCCTATTGAACCCCCAAAATAACCACAACATATATACTGCTGCGGCACAGTTTATTCGAGCATTTGCCCGTTCTGTGCCGCAGCAGTAGCCTGGCGCGCGCCCGAGTGTGACGGGCGCACGCCGAAGCAGCGGAAGAGCGCCCTCCGATCGGGGCGCTCTCCCTACCGCTGCCGGGTCCGCCGGGTCCCCCGGAACCCCCTGCCGCTGTCCCGCGATCGCGGGACACCAGGGCTCCCTCGGGGAGCCCCTGGACACGCGTGCAGCGGGCGCACGCTCCCGATGACGGCCGAGGGGCGGCCACTAGCAAGCCGGGAGATTTCCCGGCTTGCGGTACCGACCACACTTCAATAAAGTGTGTCGGTAGTGTATAAGCATATGAGTGTCACAGAGGAGTGCTACTGAGCATGGCAATATATATTTAAAACCAGAGACCAACTGAGCTTTGTCTGTGTTTTATGTTCTGTCTCTGGTTTTAAATGCATATTAATAAAACAATATAATTTCTTTACATTGTAGGGAGACAACTGTTCTGGTGGACAAAATAAGTGAGGAGAATGATGAGAGGAGTGCATTAAGGGTTAAAAACACTCTGCAGGAAAAGCACAATCTGACTGTATCCGAGAGCAGCATAAAGAAGATGAGACGCAGCATTGGATGGAAATATGGACGTGTGAGGTTAGTACTGGACAGTACAGGAGGTAAAAGTGTTGTTTCGCAAATTGTACTGCACTGTGCCGCAAATTTTTTTTATTCCTTGTCATTACAGAGTGTACCCCATGATACGGGACGCAAACAAAATCAAAAGAGTGCTCCAGGCCCAGGCATGGATCGACAGCGGGGAGATTTTCCAGGATTGCATCTTCACTGATGAGTCTACTGTGTCGCTGTAGAGATTTGCAAGATTTGCGTTCCACAAAAAAGGCCGCATATCTTTGAAGCCGCGGCCAAAACACCCTGTGAAGCTTTCTTCCAAGACAACATTGTGCCCGAGAGTGCAATACATCACACGCGACTTCCCCAATGGTCACTGCTTCTACCAGGACAGCGATCCCAAGCACACTGCGTCAACGGCGCATATCCTTGAGCACGGCATCAACTGGGTGAAGACGCCAGCGGAGTAAGTGCAGTAGACCGTGTCCCATTTTTGTTCCCCACTGTTTTAGCTCTTAAACCAATTGTCCTTTCTTTCCAATGACAGGTCGCCAGACTTCAATCCGATCGAAATGGTCTGGCATCAGCTGAAAGCCATATCCGGAAAGTGGCGAAACCCTCCAAAAAGGACGAGTTGTTGAAAGGCATACTGAGTTTTTGGAACGATGTACTCACCGTGGAACGCTGCAATAAATATATAGACCATATTGCCACTGTGTTGCCCATTGTCATCGCGCGTAATGGGCAAGCATCAGGAAAGTAGTACTGTGCTGTAGTATTGTAAGTACAGTATGTTACAGGTGAGTATGGCACAGATTTTTTCTTTCCAGATAGTAAGAGTATACAGTAGTTAGTTTTTTCTTTACAGAGAGAGCAGCACCAGCCATCAGGTTACAGTACATAGAATTTAACAGTAGTCAGAGTATACAGTAGTTCCAGTACAGTATACAGTACACTAGTTTGACAGTACTACAGTAACTGCCTACTAACTGCCCCATTTTTTTTCTTTCCAGAGAAACCTGCATCAGCCACCTACAGTAGTTCTGCCATAATACAGTACAGTAACTGCACTAATTTTTGGTTTTCTTGTCGTTCCAGGAAAAACGGTGGCCTAGGGGGATGGGGGCGTTGTGTCCAGTCAAATCTGCTTGTACAGTCAAATGTACAGTATATAAACAGCAGCAATGATGTACACAAAACCTCTCCTCTCTCAATGAACTACTGTACGGCAGACAGAATGAGGAAAAGATAAAGACTAAAGAAAAAATAATTTTACTATACAGTATATACAGTATATTATACAGTACATTACAGTACTGTACTGTATATACTGTAGTATTAAATAATATTCTTATAAATGTGCATTACTCATGTTTCCCCATGTTTTACAAAGGTTTTCCAAATGGTTATCCAATTTCAAGCTGCCAAAATAACTTAATAAAGACTGCATTACTGTATGTATTATTCCTGATTATTTTTATATTTGTATTTTTTGGTTCCTGATAAAATAAAATTAATATTTATTCACTTTCCTGCGAATCATAATTATTGACAGCCACCCCTACAGTGCACCAATGAATTATTTTATTTATTTATTTATTTATAAAATATTTTACCAGGATTTATATATTTTTTATTTAAAGATATTAAAGAATGTATTGTATTGTATTAAAAACATGTGACTGTAAACCATAGTGACTGACAAATATTTTCACACCCTGATGAAATACTGTATCAGTGTACTCTCAATTCTCACAGTGCTGTGCACATCAGATTTACATTTCAAATTCGAGAGGGGATTTTCCAAAGCATTACCGTTCAAACAACAGGCCTCTAACGGTTGGGGGAGGGAGATGGTGTGATTAGACGCAGGCGTGCTGAGTGTTTGTAGCTCGGCTATGGGCGGATTAAGAACACAATGGCAATATGCAGAAGATCAACGACGCAGTGGAGAGAAGGGGATGGTAGGCTAGGGTGACTCAGCCGATTGACGCTTGGCTAGGGAGGGATTAAAAACTCTGGAGGTGTGTGGCTGAAATAGTTAACAGCACTGTAATTTCAAAAGGCAGTTCATCATAATAATTTGATGAATAAACCCCCAAAGACAACCCCCAAATACAGTACATAAAAAGCAAGTCACTTTAACTCCCTGTGCCCCATGCACCAAAAATGTTTTGTGGCAGAAGAATTTAATAAAGGCTGCAGTATGTATTATTGTGTGTTGATGGTTAGAATTGCTGTGCACTTTAAATGTTACAACATTGTACAGTATTTGTAAATAAATGTTTTTGTACTGACTCCACCAATAAAAGAACATGTTGAATTGCCTCACATTGTTTCCATTTGCTCCTTTGACAGTGTAACAAATGTAGAGGCTTACTGCACTGTTTTTTAACTGCCTGGTCGCGCAATTGGCGTAGGAACTACGGCAATTGGCGTGGGAACTAGGTCAATTGGCGTGGGAACTTCTGTTCTAGGGCACCTAGAAATAAAATGAGCGCAATGGCGGAGAAAGCTTTGAACCAGCTAAGTCAGAATGAGCAGAAACCTGGAACCCACAACTCTGGTTCTGTTCGACCTAGAGGGCTCAGATTCGGTGACCATGTAGTCCTAGTTGCGGCAGGATTGCATGGCAAATTGCGACCCTCTCGTGGCAACAGAACGGAGTCAGGGTGATGTTAAATTTCAGGTTTCTGCCATTGACTTGCATGGCAGAAAAAAAGCCACTTTGGTAATGTGCTTTTAAACTGTCTTTTGGTACCTCCGGTTCCGGGGGTCATGCAAGGCTGATATTTTGCCACTATGGCAAGGGTCCTCCCGCATGAGGACCAGGTAAATTTTAACCCGCTCAGACCCACAGAACGGGTTATTCTACATTATATTCGCGCAATTGGCGTGGGAACTACTTAGGGCCGCGGTCAAGTTCACGGGCAATTGGCGTGGGAACTTCTGTTCTAGGGCACCTAGGAATAAAATTCTTTTTGCCCATAGATGTTAGGCACTGTATACCACTGTACAGTATACTGTGGAAGACACATAATCAAACGATACTGAACATGTAGAATAAATGCATAGTTTTATTTATTCGGGTTTATTACACAGTATACTGTACGGCCGGAAAACATCAGCATACAGTACAATATTATCCATCGAAATCCCCCCATTAGCCGTTTTCTTTTCTGAGGAAAAAAAAAGAAAAGTTTTAATGTACAGTAATGGTCAGCCCCCTAAAGAAGTACCCCGCCAGCCCCACCAAAATAATACGGCAACAAGACAGTACTCACCATAGAATTAAAATTCATTTTCCCCCAGATGTTAGGAATCCCCTCACTTCACCCCAACAAGGTCCGAGCATGTACAGTACTGTACTTTAAAATAAATTAAATATGCAATTTTACTATTACTGCACACGCACGCACAGACTGTGTACTGTAGGTTGAACCGCGAACGTATTAGACTTCAGAGACAACAGCTCGCAAACGCCCCCATTCGTTTTTACACGGCAATGCAGTATTGCAGCCAGCGGGAATAAAATGCTTAAATCACAGCCGCGGAAATAACGCTATACACCCCAGGAGAAAACGACACAAAACCGCACATCACCGGGATCTTCTGAAATTCGCGGAGCTAGCCAAGTAAGAATAAAGTTGGTCGCCACTGTACCTGTTCTGCAGCTGGACTATCTCTGTTTATCTGATTGGAGAAGCATGGCCACGGAGACCTGACGGGATGGGTGTCATGAATAAATGGGTTCTCTGCCATTGCCGGAACTACTGTTTCAGGATATTATTCACTATCATGGATACCTTTGTATGCTCTTGGACACATATGCTATGAAGGAGTATCAATTATGGGAGGGGCTATACAGGGGTCAGGGGGTGTTTGTTCCATCTGGGTCAGTACGAGAGTACCCTAAAACACCTCTTCCCCTCTCCCTTGGTTCCATTCACATGATATGAACATTTATTTTGCTCAGTTGTGGCATGCACATAATTGTTATAATTTACATGTAGAGAAGGACATCCAACGTATAACTGGACTGTTGATATATTTCACCCGGGTCCCACATATCAGTACTCCATGTGATTACATCTTCATATATGAGAATTAAATATTGTCTTGGGGATATATCTCCTCCAACCCCGGTTCATACTGTGCAGCACTGACTATGACCATGCACCGATGCACGCACCATGCACAGTCACAGACATCATGCACACAGGCATGGATACCATGCACAGTCACAGACACCATGCGCACAGGCATGGACACCATGCGCACAGGCACGGACACCATGCGGACAGGCACAGACACCATGCGCACAGGCACGGACACCATGCATACAGGCACAGACACCATGCGGACAGGAAAAGACACCATGCGGACAGGCACAGACACCATGCGGACATGCAAAGACACCATGCGCACAGGCACTGACACCATGCGCACAGGCACCGACACCATGCACCATTTATTACTTAAATTTTTTATTGATCATTTTGTATACAAAAAATAGGGTATACAACATAGAAAAACAAAAGAAAGGGGGAATACAATAATACAAATAAACTGGTTGTGGAATAATAGGGGGGAGGAAGATCAGGGAGGGGGGAGGGACAGCGTTTGTAACAATATAACATAGTAAACAACAGTTTAAGTACCACATGTATCACTCTGTTCCAAGCATTTTACTCTATATTATGGGATATACCTGCATGACGGAACCAAGGGGCCCAAATCTCTGAGAATTGCGAGGTAGAGCCGATAAGAGAGGCTGAGAGTTTTTCCATATAAATCATATGCCAAATTTTGTTATTTTGGTTTAGGGATGGGGGGCAGGTTGTTTCCAATTTTTGGCAATATATACCTTGTGGCCTTGTGGCGTTTAAAATTGGGGATATTACTTTAGTTTTTTTTTTTTTGGTGTGATTGGGCATTGGTTTTCCTAGCACTATATATGTGGGACAGTGATCCCTAAAATCTTATTTATTAGGACGGGCACTTCGGTCCATGTTTGTTGGATTTTGGGACATGACCAGAATATATGCAGTATATTCCCCACTTCACCACAACCACGCCAACACAGAGGAGAAACACCTGGGAGAAAGGTGTGTAACCTGGCAGGAGTCATGTACCATCTGAAAATTAACTTGTAAATATTCTCCTTAATCACGACACACGAAGAGTTTTTGGAAGCGGCTTCCCAGATATCTTTCCAAATATTGAGGTCTATACTGACATTAAAATCCTTTTCCCAGGATACAATATAGTTATCAGCAGTTTAGTTGCTTTTTATAGGGGATAGACTCTGATATATTCTGGAGATAATGCCCTTTGTGAGGAGCTGGCGCAGACACCAGCCCTCATATAAAGTTAAAACATGGGATTGTTTTGGTTTGTAGACTGATTGGATATAGTGTCTAATCTGAAGAATTCAGAAGAGGGGATATCATGGTTTGTTTGTAACAAGGCGAATAGAGAGACTTTCCCTTAAATGAAAATATCATTAATCCTTGTAAATCCTTTTTGAATCCAGATATTGGATTGCGGGTTACCTGTGTAAAAGGGAAGGGAGGGGTCCGAGAATAGGGGTTGCATAAGGGATGGAATACCGGTTAGTTGGAACCTGGATTCAAGGGAATCCCAGAGATTACAGGCAAAATATATCACGGGTTCTTGTAAATCTCAGCTGGTCTGGACTTTTTGTTGAGCCAGAGAAGGTTCTTTATTTTACATGGGGAACAAATCAAATCCTCTATTTCGACCCATCTTTTATCGGTTGGGTTTGAATGCCAGCTAATAAGTTGTCCTAGTTGTGCAGCTCTATAGTAATTTTGTAAATTCGGGAGAGCTAAGCCTCCTTCTGATTTGGACTTATAAAGAATATCCTTACGAACTCTGGGTCGTCTATTTTGCCAAACAAACTGCAAAATCTTCTTTTGGATATTATTTAGGGTTTTCTGGTTGATTTTAACCGGGAGAGTTTGAAAGAGATAGAGGAGTCTCGGTAAGATATTAATTTTAATGGTGGCTATCCTCCCAAACCAGGATATTATATACGGATTCCAAGAGGCCAAATCTTTAGCTATTTAGTCGAAAAAGGGTTTAAAATTTGTGTTGTATAAAGTTGAATAATCTTTTGTTAATTGAACCCCTAGATATTTAATGTGGTTCGGATCCATTTAAAATCGAAATTTAGCTGTAGCAATTTTAACATATCTTTGGGGAGATTTAGACTGAGGGTCATAGATTTGGAATGACTAATTTTATAACCTGAAAGGGAACCAAATTCCGATAGAACGTGAAAAAGGTTAGGGAGGGAGGTGAGAGGTTTTGAGAGCGTCAATAGTCCGATAAGGGTGGCAACATTGTCATTCAGGACACTGACGCCTATGTTAAGGAGAATAAGAGACTACTGAGTGATAAGGACTGCTATGAGACTCTTGAGAGCAGCCCTACCTCAAAATATAAAAGAGATCTCTTGATCATTCTGCAGGACGCACTTGACCGAGATATGATAAGTAGACAAGAATATGACTTTATGTACCCAAAATCACCAACAGTGGCAACATTTTACACCTTGCCGAAGGTACATAAAAGACTATCATCCCCCCCGGGACGCCCTATTGTCTCGGACAACAACTGTTTATCAGAGGGGAGCAGTATCTACTTGGATAAAGTGCTGAGGGATTTCGTGATCAGTCTTCCATCATATGTACAAGATACTAAAGATACCCTCAAAAGATTTTTTACCATTCAAAAGATTGAATGGTATCAACATCTCCCCAGAGACCATTCTCGTGAGTTTAGATGTCGAATCTTTATATACCTCAATTATCCACGAGAATGGCCTAGGAGCCGTGAAGCATTTTCTTAGATCACGGGACTGCAGATTCAACACACATAATAACTTCGTCTTGGATTTGTTATCCTTTGTCCTTACCCATAATTACTTTGTTTTTGACGGGATATACTACCACCAGACCCAGGGTACAGCAATGGGAACAGCATGCGCTCCCACATACGCTAATCTGTACCTGGGCTGGTGGGAATTTGTCCATGTGTTCAAAGAGGAGTCATCTGTGTATACTGACCATATTCTACTATGGATCAGATACATAGATGATATCCTATTATTATGGGATGGCCCAGAAAATCTTTTACTTCAGTTTGTGGAACACCTGAATAACAACACACTGAACCTGAGACTAACAACTGTCTTTAGCAGGACAACAATTACCTTCCTGGACCTGAACATTTATGTGGATGCAGAACGCAATATTCAAACTAAGGTATACAGGAAAAGCACTGCTACCAATAGTTTGCTATAGGCACAAAGTCAACATCCGCCAAGTCTCATCTCGGGCATCCCCACTGGGCAGTATCTCCGCCTACGCAGGAATTGCTCCACAATTGAGCAATTTATTACTCAATCAAAGGAATTAAGAGAACGATTCTTGAGTCGTGGATACAAGATTAAGACACTAAATAGGGCCTATCACAGAGCACTCCATAGTGATAGAGACTCCCTTCTGACCACCAATACCTCTAAGAAAAAAGATAACATCATTCGATGTATTGGCACTTATAACAAACGCTGGTGGGCTATTAAAAGAATCTTTGCCCGTCACTGGCACCTGCTTTCCTCTGATGTCGATTTTGTTAAGGTGATTGGAGAGAGACCAACAATCACCAGTAGGAGAGCCAAAAATATACGTGACAGACTGGTGCACAGTCACCACCAGCGTGCCAAAGTGGAAACTTGGCTCAGTCCTATCAAAGGAATGTACAGATGTCAGGGTTGTAAGGCCTGCAAATATGTAACTCTAGCCAAGTCCTTTGACAACATTGACTGTACACAGCAATATAACATCGACAGCTTTATTAATTGTCGCAGTACCAATGTGATATACCTTCTCACATGCAAATGTGGGAAGAGGTACGTCGGTAAAACCACGAGGCAGCTACGGAGGCGGATTCTTGAGCATATAAACTCCGTGAAACATTCTGCCGAAACGCCAGTGGCGAGGCACGTTACTCAATTCCACGAAGGAGATGCTGATAGTTTAAGATTTATGGGCATCTACCAGCTTAAGTGCCCAGTACGAGGGGGAAATGTAGATCAGATGCTCTTGAGAATAGAAGCTGAATGGATCTACAAACTAAGGACACGAAGTCCTCATGGCCTCAATGAAGGTTTTACATTCACCCCTTTTATTTGAGTGTCGGCATATCTCTGGTGTGCGTTACCTCCCGCCTACTATCTCGCAGACACTTAGATTATCTACCGTATCCATTGGTGTGTCATTTTACTGTGTGTACAGTTATCATACATCATACCCACCTGCAATACCCCTGCCTTCCATGTCATGCCAGCCAACCATGGTTTTGTATTCATTAAAATGATTACTGTATATTTACTTACACAATTAGTGACTGTATTACCTATTCATGAACCCACTTTATTTATCATTTTTTATTCTTTACTAGGGTTCATAATAAATGTGGCATTGAATCACAGATATATGTCATTCTATGGGAATTTTGGTATAAATGTGCTTCAGTTTATTCAATTTCATTTTATTTCATCACTTCATACTGTATCCAATGACGTCTCAGCACTTCAATTGGGGCAAACTACTGTACATATCTGTCTCTGAATTTACCTCTCTAAGCTGTCTACACTCCATATACGCCTGATATTTGGGTCACCCTATGATTTACTCTAAGTGACCACGCATGCGCATGGACGTAATTCATTTGCCGATACTCTGACAAAATGACATTAAGGAATTTCTGTAATTTTTCTAAGTGGCCACGCATGCTCATTAGTATCTGTGCGCACGTGAAAGTTTCTAAGTGTCAGCGCATGCCTACTGGCTCTATCTATTGCCGTCGCAGTTGCGGGCAAGTTGCAACGCATGCGCACTGAACTACATTCAATTGCCGCTATCACGGCGAAAATAACTTCAAGTGGCCACGCATGCGCATTAGTTTCTATCTGTGCGCTCGAGAAATTATCTAAGTACCAGCGCATGCGTATTGGCTCTATCCATCGCCGTCGCGGTTGTGGGCAAGTTGAAACGCATGCGCACTGAACCACATCCAATTGCCGCTATCATGGCGAAAATAACTTCAATTGGTCACGCATGCGCACTAAGTTCTATTTTTGCCAAAGACAAAGACTGCCTAAGTGTCAACGCATGCGCACTGACTCTAACTGGCGCAGGGGTGATTTTGACTAAGTGCTCACGCATGCGCTGTTTTCTTTATTTTATTTTCTTTATTTATTTATCTACCCTCTCCAGCTATTGGTAATGCGCATGCGTCTACTGATAGCCTGAGAGGAACTAATTGCGAATGCGCATGCTCCGAATGGATTAGATCGATATGCCTTAGAGGGATGGTACTTATTAGACTCCATCCCCAGTTTGGCAATGATCTGATATATCCTAGGAGTCTGTGACAGCAGCGAGGTGTCAATTATTGTTAAAGGTGAGCCAGATGTGTTTAAGGTAGTAACGCCAGCGCAAGTGTGCGCAGGCGCAGGCACGGAACGCTGATTGAGTTACCATGGTAACCATATGCCATAAATAGCGTCCGTAAGAGCCCCATTGCAAATTTTGTCCCTGACGAAGCTCCGTAGCAGGAGGGAAACGCGCGTTGGACGCGTGTTTGATGATGTCAGCCCCCTTCATGGGGGTGTTTTAATACAGTACTAGGCAGCCATTCATTAGATCAGCCAACTATATATATATATAGGGTAGTGGCCAGGCAGGACTTGCAGTACTAGTCTAGGTTCTGCTTATGACTTTGAGCCAACCACCCTTATGAAGGTTATTATTCATTAGGCTGATCAATGGGGTAGTGGGCTTTCTTGCTCACTCAGGCTGATAAGCATCCGTGCAGTCTTTTACTTTCCAGCATTGAGCACATATATTAAGACTGTTTGGTTGCACTAGATATTTATTTAATCTATTTTTATATGTTTTCACATTTATATATTGGTAATATATGATTTAAGGATTGATTATTAAAGGCTAGATTTTAAATTTTGGTAAGTGTGCATTTAAGTGAATTTCTTTTGGTGTACAAACCATTGTACCCCTCGTTTTTTCTGATTCACTTCAGTTCACAGTTGCACCTACCTTTCATTATCAATTGTATTATTATTATTATTACACTAATACACATTTAGTATGGTTTAGTCGATCACTCCCTTACCCCCCGCCTTTCGTCAATAGTATATCATCCGCAAAAAGAGCTATTTTGAATTCTTCCTGACCAACAGAAATACCTGCAATATTGGGATTCATCCTTATCCGGCATGCTAATAGTTCCATGGCCAAACAACAAAGGTTACAGCGGACATCCTTGTCTAGTTCCATTTAATATTGAAAAAGGATCAGACAATGAGTTGTTCGTCCTCACAATGGCCGTTGGTGAGTATAGTGTGTTTATGCTGTTTAAAATTTTTGATGTGAATCCCATCTGCGAGAGCGTAGCTGACATAAACTGCCAGTCTAATCGATCAAACGCTTTTTCTGCGTCCAGAGAGAGTAATAGAGATGGGCACTTTGTGTGTTTTGCCACATGTATTAGATTCACCGTCCTCCATGTGTTATTGAGGGCTTGTCTGCCCAGGACAAACCCCACCTGGTCCGGATGAACCAATTTAGGGAGAATACTGTTTAATCTGTTTTCTAAGATTTTTGCATATAGTTTTAGATGTGTATTTAACAGAGAAATAGGTCTGTAGCTAGAGCACAACACAGGATCTTTCCCCTCTTTTGGGATTGCCACTATGGTAGCACAAAGCATATCTCTAGGAGGGGGAAGGCCGAGTAGCAGCTCATTAAATATTTTGGTGAGAAATGGGAGGAGCGTTGTGGAATATTTCTTATAATAAAGTTTAGAAAATCCATCCGGACATGGGGCCTTCCCAGATTTCAGGGATTTTATTGCTTCCGTAATTTCCAGGGGCTCTATAGTTTTTCAAGGTTTATGATATTATTCGGATCTAGAGTGGGGAGCCGGCATTCTGCAAGATAATTTCGAATCTATATTGCCCTTTTATTTTTAGCCAAGCCTCCCACTGGGCCTGCAGATTGTAAAGGGATGTATAGTAGTCTTTAAATGCGTCACTTATAATTTTGGGGTTGTGGAATACCAAGCCATTTTTAGTGTAGATATTATGAATTTTAGCTTTAGCTTGTTTTTGCTTTAATTTGCGTGCCAACATTCTATCTGCCTTATTACTTTTTTCATAATATTTCTGTTGAGTCAATCTTATAGCTCTTTCTGCGTTTGACACCAACAAAAGATTTAGTTCGCCCCACACTGAGATTATCTGCCTGTAATTTTTCCGGGAGGGATTTGATTTGTGAATACATTCTAGTTCTGATAATTATTGTGTTAGTATTTCAATTTGTTTTGTTTTTTCTTTTTTTTCCAGGGAAGCCAGGGCAATCAATTTGCCTCTTATCACTGATTTGTGAGCCTCCCAAAGGGTAAATGAGGAAACCTCTGGGGTATTGTTTATTTCAAAATATTGGGCCAGTTCTTCTTCTATTAATTGGAGATTTTGTGGGTTCAGTAGTAAAGATTCATTTAAAGACCACGACCTTGCTTGGTTTTTGGTAGTAAGGCCCACCAATCTAGTGATAAGTGTGGAGTGATCTGACCAAGCAGAGGGGGCAATTACTGCTGAGGAAATATTATCACTAATTTGTTGATCTATTAGGATATAGTCTATTCGAGAGTAGCTATTATGGGGGTGAGAAAAAAAGGGAACGTCCTTTACTTTATTGTTTACTAATCTCCAGGAGTCTACCAACAACAGCTCCTTGGTCATAGATACATGTCCCCGAGTAGAGGAGACTATCTTTTGTGGCGGTGGGAGACTGGGGAACTTATCTAGATTTGGATCCTTTATTGCATTCAAATTGAAAGACCTTTCTGGACAGAGTGTATTAAATTTGTTAGTTCCTGGAAAAAAGATTCTTGATTTTCTTTAGGGGCTTAAGTGTTGACTATTGTAAGATCAGTAGAGTCCAGTGCTCCGGTAATAATTAGAATTCTCCCTGCGAGATCGCTTTTAATTTTGTCTACTTTGAAATTTACATTTTTATGGAAAAGTGTAGCTACGCCATTTTTTTTGTAGGAGCTGATGAGTGGAAGACTAGAGGGTAATCACCGCTAAACAGTAATGGTTAATCCTCCTTTTTCAGATGGGTTTCTTGAAGCAAAACTATATCTCCCGCCAGTCTTTTGGCCTCCAAGAGAGCAATACGTCTCTTTCGTGGGGTGTTTAAGCCCTTGGTGTTTTGCGGTATTATATTAATCATCATGGAGGTGTTTCAGAGGTATGTAATACAAGTGAACAGAGTGATAACTTACATATAATTGAGAAATCGGTACATCAGTCTTCGGAAACTGTCTGGTGAGTAAACATATGCATCGAGAGATACATATTATTGCACGATAGTAACAAATGCTTATATAACTGGGTAAAGGGGAAGGGTAGGTAAGGTAAGGGGGGTTAAACAGAGGACCCCGGCTTCCAAACTATGTTTGGGGGGACCAGCCATAATGGGACCCGTGATGCGAATCTCTCGCATTCACAGGTTAAATGAACATGATGGGGGGCGGGCAGTGGGCCAGCGACTCGACGCCGCAGCGCTCCTTTGTTTAGGAGCTAAATCTTCAAAAACGAAAATCAAAATCAACCCCAAAAATACGGGGTGGGTTGTATGTGTGATCTTACACATTAGGGGAATAAGTATGGGAGGCAACAGTCATTATAACTATTTACATCACCTTATCTTTTCTCAATTTTAAAAGCATTGAGTAGATTAGGCTGGCAGGCATAATTCGGCAATCTCAACACTTGTATTTAGTCTATAGGAGGAGAGGGATGAACAGGGTAAAGAATATACATATAACGTTAACTTTAATATTTGGCCTATGATAAGGATTTAGTTGCTGAACTTTGGGAAACCATTTTAGTATTGACAACATATTGATCTGAAATCTAAATTCAGAATACACTTCTACCTAGAAAACAATTCCAAGCTAGACCATCGTATACCAACCCCTTTGAGTGTTTGGATTAGTTAAAATTGATTGTCAAACTCTAAATGTCTCAAAGTTATAGTTAACTTGGGAAAATAGTTCCACAGTGAACGGTGGGATAATCTGACTCTTGGAACTGGGAGACGTCACAGCCTTAGAAACTAATCTCGGTAGTTTCTTGATGAACAGTTCGCCCTGGTCTTTGAGGATAGTTCAAGTTGGTCAATATACTCCAGATATCGCAACCGCTGTTTTTAAATAACTTTCTGGAGTGAGCAACGTATCCACTTGTAGCTTATGTCCAGGCCACACTATGACTTGCCTGCCATCTTAAATAGGTGCTTAGTAGGTATCCAGCTCTAATTTTAAGGTGGGCTGGGTCTTTGCTCGCCTAGAGGTTGGGGTTTTCACCCATGCCTTGCGTTGTGCATTAGGTGAAGGGCGAGGCCTTTGAGAGGCCTCTGGATCCTCTGGTTCAAGTAGTCCCAATGATCGCAGTTTCTCCTCACCCTCATCTGGTGAAAGTAGAGTATACATTGTTTCTTGATAGGTGAACAGTAGTTTGCACGGGAAGCCACAGCAATAGCGGATTTTATTGTTCCGGAGTGAGTTGGTGATCTGCGCGTACATTCTTCGCTTATTCAGCGTGATTTGGGCCAAGTCCGGAAAGATAAGGAGTTGAACATTATCTTGTTCTATCTTTGGGGTAGCTCTAGCGGCTCTCAATATCTCCTCTTTAATACGGAAATAGTGAAGGCGCTTGATCACATCTTGTGTATTTGCTAGGTCCAGGCCTTTTGGTCTCGGAAGCCTATATGCTCTGTCCATCGGAAGTTTCTCATCCGATGTTTCGGGTAGAAGGGACAGAAAAAGCAGATTGAGATATGTGTCTAGTTGAGTGTTATCCAGTTCTTCTGGGACGCCTCTGATCCGCAAGTTGTTGCGTCTTGACCGGTTCTCCGTGTCTTCCAATTTTTCAAAAATTGTTTTGACTTGAGTTTTTAATTCGAGGATTTCTTGCGCTTGGGTTTCTTGGGCAAGGGCGGTGTTGTCCACCTTGTGGTCTCCTATAGACACAATCTCCTCTCTGATAATGTGTCGGATGCTTTGTATCTGGGAGTGGAAAGAGCTTTTTATTTCTTGAACAAACACCAGCATTTATTTGCGGGTAAGTAGGGCATCTGTCTCCTTTTCAGAATCTGGCTCTGCGTCTTCGCCTGCGATTGACGCTTCTTCATCTTTGGTACTTTGTCTTTTAACAAAGAGGGATGCCTCACGCTGGACCACCATTTTTTGTTTTGTTTAGTGGGTGGCATGTTTGTTGTTATTTTTTTTTTTTTTTTTTTTCCCAAAACACGCAATTTATTTCGAACTACAAGGAAAACATTAGGGGGCATGGTTACCATCGGTGCGTGTGTGTGTGCGTGCGCGCGCGCGCACATACATATATATATATACATATATATATACATATATATATAGAGCAAATGGAAATATTACTGTATGCTCATTTGCATGTCTTAGACAGGTCTGCAACAACTGCCTTTCACCATTATCGCCCAGCACTTCCACTGCAGCAAGGGATTCTGGGAAATGACATGCAAATGAGCACACAGTGCCACCCCTTGCTTCAAAACCATTCAACATGGTTCCCTATATACACACACACACACACACACACACACACACACACACACACACACACACACACACACACACACACACATACACACACACAGTATATAAACACGTGCGTGTGCGTATGTATGCATGTTTTTTTTTTTTTTTTTCAATGTTTTTATTAGGCATTTAGATGATACAACAGTTCTGACATATACCGTAGCCTAACATTTTTCCATAACATATTTTTTTGGGGGGGAAAAGATTGGCAACCTAAGTTTTCCAAGAAAAGAGGGGGGGTGCCTTCTTAGAGAGAAGGTAAAGAGGGAGGGTGGTGAGAGAGATGAGGGGGTGTGAGGGAGGGGGGGGAGGGGGTTGGGGGGGAGGGTTATTGTCGTCCCATTTGGCTGTTAAGGCTTTTCTGGTGAGAGTCGTTTGAGTTTTCTCTTATGGAGGGGGAGTTGGCCTCCCTCCCACCTGGGTTGGTTGGTGCGCTCTAGTAAGATGGAACCAGGATTCCCAGATTTCCTCAAAGGCCGGGGTTTTTTGTCTGATGTTGGCTGTGAGCCTTTCCATAGTCATCACTTCCCCAATCCTTTTCTTAATCGTGTTTAGCGCTGGTGTAGTTGTTTTCCTCCAGGAGGCCGCAATACAGCATCTCGCCGCAGTGAGAATGAAGGATATTAATTTCCTGGTGGGCCGAACTATATTCGGCATGGGTGCTGCCAACAGGAAGGTCAGTGGTTCAATAGGAATGTCTAGGTCGGTGACCTCTTTTATAAGAATTTGGACCTTGGCCCAGTATTTCACAATTTCTGGACAGGTCCACCAGATGTGGGCCATGTCCCCTCTATTACCACAGCCTCTCCAACATTGGTCTGATGCCAGAGGGTAGATCTGGTTTAATCGTGCTGGGGTAAGATACCAGCCAAACATGATTTTATAGATGTTTTCCTTAATTGTGGTGCAAAGGGAAGTTTCTGAGGCTGCCTGCCAGATTTCCTCCCAAGTCTCTCTTTCTATATTAACGTTTAGATCAGCTGACCATCGCAGCATGTAGTCGTGCTGTGCAGGGGACTTTGAGCGCATTAGGATATTGTATATGTCAGAGAAAAGTCCCTTCTGGTAAGACTTGTCCTCACACAGGTGTTCAAACGTAGTGAGAGTGGGGTATTCTGGATGAGGGCACGTAGCTCTGACAAAATTTCTAATTTGTAGATATTTAAAGGTGTCCAATTCTGTAATCTTAAATTTGTTCCTCAGTTCTTGGTAGCTCAGGAGCTTCCCTAGGCTCAGAACGTCGGCAATCGCCTCTATACCCCGTGTGTGAAGGTGGGCGAACAGCTTAGATCCGCATCCTGGAGGGAATTTAGGGTTATTAACGAGGGGGGTGAGTTGTGAGTTTGTGGATGAGAGGTTAAATTTAAGTTTGCATCTGGACCAGGTGTCCCATGTGAATCGCGAGGCCTGTAGTTTAAGATTGTGTAAGTGGCCATCTCCTCTGTTCAGGCTCCAGAGGCAGGCTTGCAGAGAAGGCAATTTGGCACACCGAGTTTCCATTCCCACCCAGCAACATCGGGTCGGGTCTGAGTTCCACATTACTACCTGCCTGAGCTGAGCGGCTAGATAGTATTTATAAAGATCAGGTACCCCCAACCCTCCTCTGGATCTAGTGGTCATCAGGACTGATCTGGCGACCCTGGGTCTCTTACCCTGCCAAATGAAATGGAGTAGTCTATTCTGTATATATTTTAGATCAGCGGCCGGGACCTGGATTGGGAGTGTCTGGAATAGGTACAACATTCTTGGGAGTATATTCATTTTGGTCGTTTGTTGTTATTATTTATCAAGTTTTAGACTTTGATTAGAGCTGAGTTTGTTTAGGTGATGTAAAAGAAAAGGAAAATATTTCAGTTGATAGGCCCCCTCATTCCTATAAAGACCTGATCTCACACACATTGTTAGCAGGTCTTTGCTTGCTTTTAATTGAGCCTTTGTTCCTTGATACTTTGATCTTCCCCCTCTTATATGGGTAGATTTTAGAGACTGTACTGGGCCCAGTGAGAAGTTTATAGAAGATGTTGGGGCTCACAATAAGGGTTAAACAATGTCTTGTTTATCATTACCTCTTGTCTATCATAACGCCAGGAGCAGTCATCCAAAGTCTCTTCTACGTGGGATACCGAAGGGGCAGTTTCTTCGGTATAGGAGACTCTGCTCGGAAGAAACATCATTTATTAACAATTCTCAAGACCTAAGCGAAAGGTTTCAGACGAGGTTATGATATTATGAATTTTTGGCAATTGTACACCTTGTGGCGTTTAAAATTTGGGATATTATTTTAGCTTCTTTTTTTTGTGTGATTGGGCATTGTTTTTTTCTAGCACTATATATAAAGCACTATATATAATAGGTCATGTGGGACAGTGATCCCTAAAATCTTGTTTATTAGGGCGGGCACTTCCGTTCATGTTTGTTGGATTTTGGGACATGACCAGAATATATGCAGTACTAGCTGAGAGACCCGGCGTTGCCCAGGATGTAAATCCGTAATAGGTAGTATGATTTATAAATCGTGGAACAATAGGTGACTATTTGTTGTAAAGGTTGGATAATAATGTTGAAAAGAAAGATGGAAGAAAATGTAATACGATGTTGTATAAAAATGGTTTATTGTAAACACACCACAGTACAATGTATATTTTGGTGACATAAGTGATGTAAAAATGTGAGGCGTGGGTCCTGCTAGGGTGTTAGCGTGTATGAGGCGGCGGGTGGGGTTCAGTACGGGTGGCGCGTGGGTAGCGAGTGCTGGCTGTGGGTCGGGGTCCTGCTAGGGTGTGAGGCGGCGGGTGTGTGGCGAGTGTGGGTGACAGCTAGTCAGTGATGTTGTTGCGTAGGGGCGGGAGGCGGCAGGTGTGTGGCGAGTGTGTGGGGTGGGTGAGAGGTGGCGGGTGTGTATCGAGTGTGGCCGGTGTCTGTTCAGTGCGTGCGGCAGCTGTGTGGCGCAGGGGTGTGAGCGGTGGGCGGGTGAAAGGCAGAAGGGCGGGTGGGGCTCACAATAAGGGTAAGTTGTAGGGGAGAGAGAGTGAGTGATTTTTATTGACACTTTCTTCTAGCTCTTTGCTTTCAATTTGATTGTTTTTTCTTTAATCAGATGCAGTGTATGTGTTGCGGGTGAACCAAGATGGCCGCCGGCCACCCATCAACACTGTGCAAGCTGGGTGGACCAAGATGGCCACCGGCTACCCCTCAACAGGGCCGCGCCAACAGTGAGTCCCTTTCCCTGGAGTGGGTCTCCCCTCCCACGGAGCTCACAGGGCCCTGGAGCCAGAAGGGAAAGCAGGCGCTCCGGTTTCACCGTGCCTTTGATCGGCGCGTGTCACTCTCTGGCCGGTGCCATCTTGCCGCTCCGGCAGAGCACGGGCGCGTGGGGATAATTATTTGAGAGGGCCGGGCGGCGCCCCCCCCGGTCGCCACAGCGCACCTCTGCCCGGCGCAGTGTAGCGCGGGATCCCCCTTACCTCCTTCCGTTTGGGAGTGTGTACCGACAGGTACTAGTGCCGCCTCCCGGTCCCGGCGGCCATATTAGATTTTTCTTGGAGGCAGAGGGGGGACCCATGAACGATCTGGCGGTCACGGAGCCAGGCCCAGCGACAGTCGAGGGAGCCCGAAATTACTATAATTTGTAACAGACCTTGGGAAGTGTTTTGGGTTTTTTTTCCCCAGATCTTGGGGGTTTTTCCTTGGTTTTATTTGCCGTTTCCTGAGGAGCAGAGCAAACTGCGACCTGCACGCTCAGCCTCCTGGCCACGCCCCCCCCCCCCCCTGTGGTATATCTTAGAAGAAAGCTGCTACCCAGAGAAGTTTCTTATGCCACAATTTAAAAAGAGTGTTTGGCTATTGTGTGGGCTCTGAGAAAACTGCAGTCCTATTTGTATGGCCGGAAATTCACAGTGATCATGGATCAGAACCCCTTGAGCTGGCTACAAAGGGTATCTGGGGAAAATGGCAAGCTCCTTCGTTGGAGGCTTGACCAAGAATTTGACTTTTCCATTCTGCACAAGAAAGACAGTGTACGTGGAAATGCCAATGGACATTCACGTCAGGACAATCCCAGTGAGCCAACAACCACAAGAAGTGGCAGGCCAGTTAAACCGGTGGACGAGGCGGTTGTAACAGCACCTACATCTTAATGGGGGAGGGGTGACGGTGAAGGGGTTAACCAAGCTCACTAATAAAGGTTAAGCCCACTTGGTTACCCCTGATCTGTGTGTTGAGGTCCTAGAGTGTCAGCTCTTGGACCTAGATGTCAGAAATGCATTACTGTGACTGTGTGCAAATTATGCGACATTAAAGATTTTTCTGTGTTTTGCCTTTCTTGGGGTGCTGGGGCCAGGAGATTTCTAGGCTGTAAGTTTCAGGGTGGGTTTGCCGGAGAAAGTCTTCACAGAATGTCTTTGTATTGGGGTTCCAGAGTTATGGGTCCGGGAATCAAGTGAGATTCTCGGATAAAGCCAAGCACATTACTCCGGGCAGACTCTGACCCTGAAAACGTTCTTGCGACTCACTGCCAGGATCCCTGCTGCTGCATCATCTAGACAAGGCAAACAGGCATGAATGGGTTAATGTATACCTGCAACCATACAGGGGATTCCTAGTATAAATAGCAGGGGGGGGGGGGTGCCCAGGTACCCTGAGTCTGGTATAGGGGTTCAGGGGGTGCTCCAGCTATATGATAAAGCTGAGAGTGATTGCTTATGTGTAAAAAGTTTAAAAGTTATTTCTAGAGTGTGCCAAGAATGAGGCTAGCGAGTAAACGCAAACCATGTGAGTGCGTAATGCTAAAAGACAATAGCAGTAAGATAGGTAAATAAACAGATACTTGTGGGGGGACTGTGACGGTAACTTTGTAATAGGCTATAATAATACACCAAAAATATAACTGAGTTGAACTGAACGAGGCTTAGATATGATAAAATATAATTTATTCCTTGAAAAAGGTGAACACAACAGATTATACAAATAACAGACAAAATATAGACACTTACTTAAAGGATTGGACAAGAAAAGCCATCAGGATACAGGATGGGCCATTTCTTCCATAATTCAGGTTCAGATGTAGACATCACGACAATGCATGAAGAACATGAAGACATAAGACCATTGAGTAAGGGGTGACTCTGACTTATATACCATTTCAGTCCTTACTCTTAGCCCTAGGGGCCGAGCTGGCTAGGAAAATCTCTTTGAAGTAGATTTTAAGTGTTAAAGGTTTAAGTGCTAAAGGTTGTCGCCCCGGCAGGGCGGGAGGCATCAGAGGATGCCGCTAACTGGGTCATCTTTTCCGCAGCTCGTGAGCGCTGGCCCTGAGGGGCTTCTTCGCCCGACCGCGCATGGTCCGGGCACCGGGCATTATTGTGGCCCATTTGTTGGCAGTGCCGCAGCGCCTGCCGGAGCTTCTCCGCTGCCGGTGGACTACCCCCCCCGCAAGGGGCTGCTGAGTCCAGTGTGGAAAAGCTCGATCGCCGGGCTCATTCCAGAGCTTCTCTGCCGGTCGGTGGACTACCCCCCGCGAGGGGCTGCTGAGTCCAGAGCGGAGTTGCTTGAGCGCCGGGCTCACGCCGGAGCTTCTCCGCCGCCGGTGGACTACCCCCTGCAAGGGGCTGCCGAGTCCAGAGCGGAGTTGCTCGAGCGCCGGGTTCTGGGAGGGGGTAAGCGGGTTGGGGCGGCACCAATGCCGTGAACTGGGTCCACTTCGCCGGGAACCACGTCTTGCCCAACGCACACACCAGTGCTAGCTCTTTCAGGGAAAATGGATGGGCCGCCGCAGCCCTTACCTCTCCAGGTGCAAGACTTCCGTGGTCTCCGAGACCACCCGCTCCCTCCCCAAGTCTCTGCCGTCCCGGAGCTGGGTCCATTCCCTGCTCTCCGGGCGGTTTGCTGGTTATGGCGGCTGCAGCGGTGGTACTCTGTTCAGCCGGCCGGGTTTCATGCTCACGGATCGCCGCCTCTCTCTCAGCCTTGCCGGCTGCTGGTCCCCGCGCCGACTTGATGCACTCCTCCGGTCTCGGTGCCCGGCTCCAGTCAGATGGATGGCCGGCACTTTGGTTCTGGAGGCAATGCTTCTCACAAGTAGGGGAACAGTGAGGAGGTGCCATATCTTGTGTTATATGTTGTACACTGTGTGTTCAATATCTTTAGTCCCAGGAACTCGCAATTACTCTCGAGTTCCCACAGTATGACAGAGTCCCACAGAACACTGTAATATAGGTTCATTTTAGTCCCGCCGCTGCCACCAGTTTTATTATAAGCCTGTGACGGTAGCTTTGAGACAGGCTATAATAATACACCAAAAATATAACTGGATTAAACTGGACGAGACTTAGATATGATAAAATATAATTTATTCCTTGAAAAAGGTGAACACAACAGATTATACAAATAACAAACAAAATATAGACACTTACTTAAAGGATTGGACAAGAAAAGCCATCAGGATACAGGATGGGCCATTTCTTCCATAATTCAGGTTCAGATGTAGATATCACGACAATGCATGAAGAACATGAAGACATAAGACCATTGAGTAAGGGGTGACTCTGACTTATATACCATTTCAGTCCTTACTCTTAGCCCTAGGGGCCGAGCTGGCTAGGAAAATCTCTTTGAAGTAGATTTTAAGTGTGAAGTGTGACACTCACAAACCACTCAACTCCCTTTGTTGCTGGCCCTGGTATAAACAATCAGGGCAGTTAACCTTTGATCACAGGGCTATGCTAATTCTTCAGGATGCCCTTCCTGCCCTATTAGCATAGCAGATGCAGTCTGCATTTTCAGAGCATATCCAAAATATCATATACATTTTAATACCTTCACATATTAATAAGTTCCGTTCTGGTGGGTCGAAATCTTCCAGTTTTTAAAGCCTAGAGTGACCCTACATACTGGCCAAATTTCAACTCTCTGTGACCTCCAGAACCGAAGATACAGAAATGCACTTTAACACATTTTTAAAATAAAGGATTCGTCCCTTTAAAAATGAATCTCTGCTTTTCACTCTTTCCCTATTGAAAACAACGGGCTTCGCCGCCGTGGGTTTCAATGGAACAACTCCGCCGTTGTAGTCAATGGCGTTCCCCGCCATAGGCTTTCAAATGGGAAGCCGCCGCCATTGAAGCCTATGGGAAAAACCACAAATCTTTACATTCATCCACACTCCGTCGGGTTGGTCGGAGAGGGCTGGGAAGGGGCATGCATTAAAGCCGGAACATTGGCTACATGCCACCCAAATCCCATCCCTCTGGTCATTCCAGAACCGGAGATATGAACTTACATTTTTTATCATTTCACACTTAGTCGTTTTTACGCCACGCGGCTTTTCCCCATTGGAATCAATGGCCGGCGCCGCCATAGACAATGCATGGCGCACGCCGCCATTGGATTCAATGGTGCGACCCTCCTTCTCCGATCGACCGTTTATGGGGGTCTCTCATTCCTGGACCCAGTGGGGGTCGTGTGTGGGACTCCTAGGGGCTAGGGGCAAAAAGAATTTTATTCCCAGGTGCCCTAGAACTCAAGATTCCCACGCCAATTGTCGTTGAACTTGACCGTAGTGATTAAACTCTTTTAAAAGACATTGTATCCGCTTTTGCGGTCTGCGGTTTGGATGGCTGCCAACCTGTTCCTCGAGGCCGGCGTCGAGGAATCTCCATTGAAGTCAATGAGCCCATTGACTTACAATGGGAAACCGCCGCTCCTCCTCTCGGACGCCACCTGCTGGTCGTCGCTGGAAAACAGGTCCAAAACCGCTACTTCTGCCATTAGAACGCATGGAGTCTCAATGGCGACCTATGGTAGGCTGCAAAATGGAGCCTGAAAAGGCGGGAAAATTACACAAAGGGCTATAATCACTATATTAACATTAACCCCTTCCCTCCCGCATCAACCCCAGTGTATGTGTGAGTGCAAACACCAGGATGAGACGATATATTTTATACAGGGGAATAAACAGTTGGATACTGAAGTAAGGTAAAACACATTACTGGACCATTGTCCAGTTAACCCCTTGCTTCCCAAGTGAGAGTAGGGGGTGGCCAAATGGGGTGTAACCCCTTTAATCCTGGGCCAAATCCCCTCTCTCATGACACCTCCCCTGCTCAATGGGTGCCTGGTGCCCCAGCTGCCTCCCTTGGCACTGGGACACCACTGGCATCCTTGAAGCATTCAATAAGTCCTGAGGGGTTGGCCTGGCAAAATTGTCCTCCGGCATTGTCCAGTATATTGTCCTGGCCACAGTGGATAGTGAAGTTCAGATCCTGCTGAGCAGGGCTCCACCGTGGCCGCCGGGCATTCTCCTTTGCCACCCTCTGCTCCCCACCCAGTGCCTGGTGAACCAAGTCCATTATGAAGGGGCACCTCTGCATACTGCCCAGAGACTGGCATGTCTCTGCACCAGCGAGAGACAAGCTATCAAGCACAGACCGTCGCTTTCCTGTCAACCAAGTCTGGGAAAGAGCTATGTCACTATCCTGTAGGGACCCTACCTGCCCTGGCCCTGTGCCCACCTGTAGCTGCTCCATTTTACCCTTGCCCCTCCTCCCTGGCTCTAGGGCAGTTCCCATCCCGAGTGGCATCACTTCTGGAATCCAGAAACCACCTCGGGTGCTGACTCCTACCCTCTCCTGTGCCCCCTGGGACAAGGCAATCCCCCAGTATCCTGTACTGGGGTCCCTGTTACCCAGGTGATTTGTCCCTGCCCTCTCAAAACTGAAGGCCAGGAAACAAGCACCTGCTACCACCATTGCTGCTAGGGCCAGCATCTCTCCACTCCACTGTGCTGCCCTTCCTCCCTGGAGCTACCTGTGGCTGCTCTGGGGACAGAACCCTCTGCTGTACCCCCCTAGCCCTGGCTACAGCTCCTGGCTGCCTACCTACCCACAGCCCCACCTATGGGAACCCTGGGGAATCTGTCAGGGGGGTCACTCCTGGCCAGTCAGAACAAGGGACCTCCTGCCTACCTGGCCCATCCCTAGTTTCTGCCAGCTGCCTGACACCCCACTAACCTCCTATCTCCCCCTGCTCCACAGTGTCTCCCTGCCTAGCCTCCCCTAGGCCCAGCACCTCAGGCCCTGCTGATGATTCCTGCTGCTTACCTCCCTGAAGCCCACCTGCACTCCGCTTCCCCCTAGGCAATCCTAACCCAGACACTGGAACTACCTGAGTGCACCTACCTCCCTGACCTTGTCTCCCCCTTACCAGGGATGAGCTCAGGGGCACCACTCCAGATGCAACCGCCTTAGCTCTTGGCTAGCAGGTATCCCTGGGGTGGCACAAGCTTGCAACTGCCCATGATACCCCCAGCCCATAGCCAGGCTGCAATGGGGTTGCTGACCTGAGAGACCCCCTGAGGCTCTGCCAGGGTAATGTGAAACTCTAGCTGCCATACCTGCTGCTTTCCCTCCCCGGCTACCACTAGCCCTTCTCCTACTGAGACCCGCTGCTGGCTACCTACCTGCAGCCTTCCCTCACTCCGCTTCCCCCTAGCCACTCCTAACCTGGATCCTAGGGACACCTGAGTGAGGCCATCTCCCTGACACTGCCTCCCCATTACAGGAGAGGAGCCCAGGGGCACTGGTGCAGAAGCACCTACCTTGGCTCCTGGCTGGCAGGTAATCTGGGGGTGGGCTAACTGTGCCACTGCCCCTGATACCTCCAGCCCATAGCCAGGCAACAACAGTGGGGCTCTAAACTGAGAGACCCCCTGAGGCTCTACCAGGGTAATGGAGAAATCTGGCTGGCTCACTTGCTGCCTTCCCTCCCCGGTACCCACTGGCCCACACAACCCTCTCCCAGGCAATCCTACCCTAGAGCTGGGTGCTAACGGGGCTAGCCCCTCTCCCTGAAGCTGTGCCCCCATTACCGGAGGTGAGCTCAGGGTTGCTGGTGCGGATGCACCCACCTTAGCTCCTGGCCGGTAGGTAACCCTGGGGTGGTCTAACTGTGCCACAACCCCTGATACCTCCAGCCCATAGCAAGGCTGCAACCATGGGGCTCAACTGAGAGTCCCCTTGCTGCTCCGCCAGGGTAATGGGGAAGCCTAGTTGCCCTACAAGCTGCCCTTCTTTCCCCTCCCCTGGTGCCCCTACCTCCTGCCACCCACCGGTCACCCCTACAAGGGGCAACAGGGTACAGTTAAGGGAAATAATAAGTCAGGGTCAGTCTGCGACTTGGTCTGGCTTACCTCGCTGGTCCCCGCAGAGACCGCCGCCTTCGTTGGTCCCGATTGCAGGGGGACTGGAGTGGCCGCCGCCGGCATCAGTTTAGCCAGAAAGCAACGGGCAACTGCCGCAACGGCTCCCGGGTTTGGCACAGGTAAAACGGTGCAGGACAAGGGCCCCCGGTCTTTGTGGAGTAACACGGCTCCCGACAAACCAGGTAAATAATCCCCTACCGCAATCCCTGTCCCTCCCCACACTCAAAAAGGGCTCCGGCACTTTTCCGGAATCGCGGCTCTTCTGCCGCCATCGCCGCCACGGGCGAGCCCCGGGTAGCTGCCGCAACAGCACCCGGCATTGGTACAGGATCACCGGCGTGGATCGTGGAGCTCCGGTCATCGCTGGCAATCGCTGACTCCGCCAAACAACGTGAAACACCCACCTCCCACACACCCCAACCCTCCCCCCAAATAAAATTGCCGCCAGCAGGATGCCGGAATGGCGGCTTCTTCTCCGCCGCCGCCGGGATCAGAAGGATGGCCGCCACTCTCCGCCGCTGTTGCCGATGCAGCCCGGCCAGGTTCTCCAGGAAACATCCTGCTAAAGGTTGTCGCCCCGGCAGGGCGGGAGGCATCAGAGGATGCCGCTAACTGGGTCATCTTTTCCGCAGCTCGTGAGCGCTGGCCCTGAGGGGCTTCTTCGCCCGACCGCGCATGGTCCGGGCACCGGGCATTATTGTGGCCCATTTGTTGGCAGTGCCGCAGCGCCTGCCGGAGCTTCTCCGCTGCCGGTGGACTACCCCCCCCGCAAGGGGCTGCTGAGTCCAGTGTGGAAAAGCTCGATCGCCGGGCTCATTCCAGAGCTTCTCTGCCGGTCGGTGGACTACCCCCCGCGAGGGGCTGCTGAGTCCAGAGCGGAGTTGCTTGAGCGCCGGGCTCACGCCGGAGCTTCTCCGCCGCCGGTGGACTACCCCCTGCAAGGGGCTGCCGAGTCCAGAGCGGAGTTGCTCGAGCGCCGGGTTCTGGGAGGGGGTAAGCGGGTTGGGGCGGCACCAATGCCGTGAACTGGGTCCACTTCGCCGGGAACCACGTCTTGCCCAACGCACACACCAGTGCTAGCTCTTTCAGGGAAAATGGATGGGCCGCCGCAGCCCTTACCTCTCCAGGTGCAAGACTTCCGTGGTCTCCGAGACCACCCGCTCCCTCCCCAAGTCTCTGCCGTCCCGGAGCTGGGTCCATTCCCTGCTCTCCGGGCGGTTTGCTGGTTACGGCGGCTGCAGCGGTGGTACTCTGTTCAGCCGGCCGGGTTTCATGCTCACGGATCGTCGCCTCTCTCTCAGCCTTGCCGGCTGCTGGTCCCCGCGCCGACTTGATGCACTCCTCCGGTCTCGGTGCCCGGCTCCAGTCAGATGGATGGCCGGCACTTTGGTTCTGGAGGCAATGCTTCTCACAAGTAGGGGAACAGTGAGGAGGTGCCATATCTTGTGTTATATGTTGTACACTGTGTGTTCAATATTTTTAGTCCCAGGAACTCGCAATTACTCTCGAGTTCCCACAGTATGACAGAGTCCCACAGAACACTGTAATATAGGTTCATTTTAGTCCCGCCGCTGCCACCAGTTTTATTATAAGCCTGTGACGGTAGCTTTGAGACAGGCTATAATAATACACCAAAAATATAACTGGATTAAACTGGACGAGACTTAGATATGATAAAATATAATTTATTCCTTGAAAAAGGTGAACACAACAGATTATACAAATAACAGACAAAATATAGACACTTACTTAAAGGGTTGGACAAGAAAAGCCATCAGGATACAGGATGGGCCATTTCTTCCATAATTCAGATTCAGATGTAGACATCACGACAATGCATGAAGAACATGAAGACATAAGACCATTGAGTAAGGGGTGACTCTGACTTATATACCATTTCAGTCCTTACTCTTAGCCCTAGGGGCCGAGCTGGCTAGGAAAATCTCTTTGAAGTAGATTTTAAGTGTGAAGTGTGACACTCACTGTGACGGGGAGGAAAGGGTTAATACCTGATTTGCCATGCATTACTGTTGTTGCCCTATCCCCGCCATTTTTATTCCCATTTGCAGGCCATTCCCTGTCTGCGAGGGTAAAAGACAAGATGCATTGCTTGCCATACCCTCTAACCAACACATGATAGAAGATCTTAAATGTAAGGCAGGAGGTATTTTTTTGTAAGTCTAAGCAGGAATTACTTGGACATCCAGCTGTGATATGGGTGAATGAGCTTCGGTATTTTTATGACCAAGCCTGAAAGGGTTGTAATTATTTTTATAATGGAGCCTCAAAAGGCTCCCACAGATTTAGAGCCCCCCTGTCTAAAAGAGTGTCAATTATGACAAGACCCATAGGCCCATAATGTATACAATACTGGCATACTGATGCAGAGCAGATGTCAGGCTAGTGACACCTTCGAGACAGAGACCAGACCCAGTGGCCCCAAGAAATGGGTGTAGCCCAGGTATGCTAAGTGGCATGGGCATCAACCTGACCCATGCGCCCTGCCCACTGGACAGCCCTTTTGACCAGTCTTAGGAACTGTGGGTCACTTGGCTATTCGTGGTTTTTTTTGTTCCCACAAGGGGATTGGATCCACATGTTAAAGATAGCTTTGGCCAGTCTATAACTGTGGCTCCCCAGGTATTTCCCAGTGTGATTCCTGAATTTTAATCCATGATGTAAAGATGCCAGACTTTGTTCCAGTACAGCAGCAACCAGTCCAGGAGTGAAGGGGTTGCTCCAGATGTCAGATGCCTACCCCATGGCCCGCATGGATGAGTTGTTAGATGAACACGCGGGGGCAAGGTACCTGACGACTATGGATCTCAGTAAAGGGTACTGGCAGATCCTTTTGACCCAGGAGGCTAGAGAGAAGTCTGCATTTATTACCCCAAGTGGCCTCTATGAATTTCTAGTGATGCCATTCGGGATGAAAAATGCACCGGCTACCTTTCAACGCCTGGTCAATCGCTTGCTGGAGAGTATGCAAGGGTTTGCAAGGGCATACCTGGACGACATTGCTGTCTTTAGTAATTCGTGGGACTCACACTTAGTGCATGTAGCTGTGGTGCTAGCCAGGATTAGGGAAGCGGGACTCACGTTGAAACCCACCAAGTGCTTAGTAGGAATGGCAGAGGTATTGTACCTAGGGCACAGAGTGGGTGGCGGGCATCTTAAGCCAGAACCAGCTAAGGTGGAAGCTATAGTGCAGTGGCCCGTTCCCAAAACCAAGAAGCAAGACATGGCTTTCCTAGGCACCTCAGGCTACTACAGGAAGTTTGTCCCTCAGTATAGCGCCATTGCCAAACCCCTGACTGACTTGACCCAGAAGCGACAGTCTGTGCTGGTAGTCTGGTTTCCTGCCTGTGAGGTCTCGTTTCAGGCATTAAAGACTACACTAGCCAGCGCTCCTATACTTGCTGCTCCAGACTATGCAAAAAAGTTCCTGGTGCAGACTGATGCCTCAGACTTTGGCATTGGTGCTGTACTCAGCCAAGTGGGGGAGGAGGGCGATGAGCACCCGGTAGTATATCTAAGCTGCAAACTGCTGCCCAGAGAGGTGGCATATGCCACCATTGAGAAGGAGTGTCTGGCCATAGTGTGGGCTCTAAAGAAGTTACAGCCTTATTTGTATGGCAGACATTTCACAGTAATCACAAAAAACAAAACTGTGCGCTACTACCTAACTACCTATAAAGTTTAAATGTATAAATAATTACAGTGCAGTGACTATACCATCAATTTAGTGATAAAAAAATTTAAAAAAAAAATTAAACCACAACTCCCACAGTGAGATAATTAAACATTAAATAATAAGTGCCACATAACCGTGTTGGGGATAATGGCGTCTGCAGCTGTAAACGCAGGGGTGGCTCAGCACCCCACACACACTAAGAGAATGGAAACAAAAGAAAACAGCGCACAACGCCAAATAGTGAAGCAAATTCAACAATATATTATAGAATTAAAAAGGGGGTAATATATCTGCGTACATGAAAAAAAGTTGGTAAAAGGCATGTAGTGTGTATCACACTGTTTACCACTCGGCATCTGTTAGCTGTAGATTCAGGTGCTTGCTTCCCTCTGCTGCTGCAGCTCAGTTGATTCTGGGGCAGGACGTCAGTCTTTTCACTCCCAAGGGGATTTCCCTTCATACAGCCAGGTTCAGCAGCTGGTACTGGGGCTCGGTGAAATCGCTCCTGCTTCCTGGCCGATATGAAGCTGCTCCTGTACCTCGGCAGGTGTATCCTCTGCACAGAGGTTAAAACGCAGCTTGCTGGGGTGCCCTCAGCGTGCCACGATGCAGCAGTGGTGGATTCAATAGGGAAGTTTGAACAGTCTTACAAAGTCTCTCACAAGTGTCCAAAACAGCACACAGGATGAAATAAAAACAGGACAGGCCAATACATAGACAAAGGCCAATGTAAGCAGATATAAGGCAATAGATAGTTGGATGTAACATTCTATTGCCTTATATCTGCTTACATTGGCCTTTGTCTATGTATTGGCCTGTCCTGTTTTTATTTAATCCTGTGTGCTGTTTTGGACACTTGTGAGAGACTTTGTAAGACTGTTCAAACTTCCCTATTGAATCCACCACTGCTGCATCGTGGCACGCTGAGGGCACCCCAGCAAGCTGCGTTTTAACCTCTGTGCAGAGGATACACCTGCCGAGGTACAGGAGCAGCTTCATATCGGCCAGGAAGCAGGAGCGATTTCACTGAGCCCCAGTACCAGCTGCTGAACCTGGCTGTATGAAGGGAAATCCCCTTGGGAGTGAAAAGACTGACGTCCTGCCCCAGAATCAACTGAGCTGTAGCAGCAGAGGGAAGCAAGCACCTGAATCTACAGCTAACAGATGCCGAGTGGTAAACAGTGTGATACACACTACATGCCTTTTACCAACTTTTTTCATGTACGCAGATATATTACCCCCTTTTTAATTCTATAATATATTGTTGAATTTGCTTCACTATTTGGCGTTGTGCGCTGTTTTCTTTTGTTTCCATTTCACAGTAATAACTGACTACAATCCTTTGAATTGGTTACAGAGGGTGTCGGGGGAAAATGCTAAACTTTTGCGCTGGAGTCTTGCCTTACAGGAATGGAACTTCACCATCCAGCACAAGAAGGGAAGTGAGCATGGTAATGCTGATGGCCTTTCCCGCCAGGACAGCCCTCGGGACTTACTAACTTCAAGAGCTGGCAGGTCAGCCCAGCCACCGGACAGGGTGGTCAGGGCAGTCCCTGCGTCTTGAGTGGGGGAGGTGTGAGGGGAGGAAAGGGTTAATACCTGATTTGCCATGCATTACTGTTGTTGCCCTGTCCCCACCATTTTTATTCCCCATGTGCAGGCCATTCCCTGTCTGCGAGGGTAAAAGACAAGATGCATTGCTTGCCATACCCTCTAACCAACACATGATAGAAGATCTTAAATGTAAGGCAGGAGGTATTTTTTTGTAAGTCTAAGCAGGAATTACTTGGACATCCAGCTGTGATATGGGTGAATGAGCTTCGGTATTTTTATGACCAAGCCTGAAAGGGTTGTAATTATTTTTATGATGGAGCCTCAAAAGGCTCCCACAGATTTAGAGTTTCCCTGTCTAAAAGAGTGTCAATTATGACAAGACCCAGAGGCCCATAATGTATACAATACTGGCATACTGATGCACAGCAGATGTCAGGCTAGTGACACCTTTAAGTCAGAGACCAGCCACAGTGGCCTCAAGAAATGGGTGTAGCCCAGGTATGCTAAGTGGCATGGGCGTCAACTTGACCCATGCGCCCTGCCCACCGGACAGCCCTTTTGACCGGTCTTAGGAACTGTGGGTCACTTGGCTATTCGTGTTTTTTTTTGTTCCCACGAGGGGATTGGATCCACATGTTAAAGATAGCTTTGGCCAATCTATAACTGTGGCCAATAAGGTATTTCCCAATGTGATTCTTGAATTTTAATCCATGATGTAAAGATGCAAGACTTTGTTCCAGTACAGCAGCAACCTGTCCAGGAGTGAAGGGGTTAACAACCACATAACCACAGGACTTGTAAAACCAAGGCTGCATTTCTTGCACTGGCAAGCAAAGGACCATTTCTTTCGTTCCAAGGACAATTTATTTCGTTTCCTGATCCCAGTGAATGTGGTTTTAAGTGTATTCTGCAGATGTCGTGTGTTTGTCTATTAAGGAAATAAATCAGAATTTATTTAGCAACTTGTTCTGTTCAATCAAGTACCCAGAAATATTATATGTGTTGATAAAAGTTGATGTCATCGTGACAAGCTTTTAAAAAACTGGTGGCAGCTGGCGGGATACTGATTGAACCTATATTGCAGGTTCCTGCGGGCTCTGTAATATAGTGAGGACCTTCTAGCTTGCAAGCTCCTCAGACAAGTAGCAACTGATACACACTTCTAAAGAGCACAAGAGACTTCACTGTTCCCTTCACCCATACTCCGAAGGCACCATGAGCGATCGCTCAGGAAGGTTCAGGTCATGGACCAGAGATAAAGTCGTGGAGAGATGTGCGGGGTATGGCTTACCGACAGATGGGCAGTCGAAGGCACAACTGGAGGAGGATTTGGAGCATCATGAGGACCGCAGGGTCCTACCAGAGGGGCAAGTCCCTGTAGCTGCTGCTGACGCTATTCAGCCCGGAGTGCAGAAAGGTCCCTCCAACTCAGAGGCTGCAAGGACATGAGGAAAGTGCTAGTGACCTCCCGGTCGTGGGTGGCTTGGCGCCAGGGGTTGCGGATGAGGTAGCAGCTGCGGGTGCCGAGCGTGCCGTCCCTGGGCTCACTGCACTTCTGGCTACATGGGGAATGGGTGTTAGCACTGCAGAGCGGGCAGTGCTCAGAAGAACCCACAACTCCTACCTTGCAAACGGGGAACAAGGTCTTTCCCGGGCGGATCATCACAGCTTCAGCAAGTTTGTGAATGGCACAGATGACCTCGATGCGTTCCTGAATGACTTCGAGATGCAGTGTTCCCGGTTCTGAATTCCAAGAAGGGAATGGGTGGTCAGACTGCGACCACTGTTATCTGGCAAAGCCAAACGGACTGTGGTGGGTATTCCACGCGTGGATGCCGATGACTACGGTCATGTGAAAAGCAAGCTGCTAACCCAGTATGCCCTGACCCCAGAATCTTACAGGGGCAAGTTCCGGACGGGGGTAGTACTCCCCGGAGAGTCATACAGCACCTATGCCAGTAGGATGGCTTTGCACGGGACTCAGTGGGTGGAGGGGAATGGGGTTACAACATTCCATACCTTGCTGGACTTATTCTTTCAAGAGCAGCTGCTGCAGCAACTTCCCACAGATGTAAGGGGATGGGTCTATGACCATAAACCTCAGACCTATGAGGATGCAGCGAGAATGGCAGATGAATATGTGGCCAGTCGAGTTGCAATGAAGGACCCTGTAGCACCCAAAGGAGCGGGACGTGCGGCCCAGGGCACTAAGACAAGCCCTCCGTGGACACACCAGCCTGAGGCAGCAAACAGTGCACCCAAGGCTGCAAAGTTCAAGCATGAGAGGCGGTGTTACACTTGCAACAGGGTCGGGCATCTCAGGCCAGACTGTCCGGACCGCGACCGGTCAAAGGGACCCCATCAGGGGCAACGCTCACCAGCTGCGAGGCCGGTCGCCCGTGTGCGACTGGCACACACAGAGGAGCCAAGTACAGCCATGGAACCAGCCCACAGAGGGATGCCCAGCAGAGAGACTGCACTTGCCACCTCAGGACCAGCAGCTGAGAGCGGGGGACATCAGGTTGCTCCAGTCGGGATGCAGCCCAACGATGTCCGGCAGAAGCATCTGCAGAAGGTGACCATCGGAGACCGGCAGGCGGACGGCTTGCTAGACTCCGGTGCCACCGTGACTCTGGTTCGCCCTGATATGGTGCGGCCAGGGGATTTGCTCCCGGGCACCGGGATGCAAGTGACCATGCCAGACGGAGGACCGCGGTCACTCCAGGTTGCCCGGGTCTTTTTGGACTGGGATGCCGGACGTGGCATGAGGGAGGTGGGGCTTTTGCCTGGGTTAGATGCTGAGGTCTTGCTGGGTAACGACCTAGGACACGTTACCTGTGTTTTTACCACTGAGCTGGCACCTGTTGCAGCATCATCAGGAGCCAGTCAGCAAGGATCGCAGCAGAACCAGCCCCTGTCCCCCTGCATTTGGGACCTACAGTTCCAGTAGTCTCTGCAGAGACCAGACAGGTAAGCCAGACTCAGTCGCTTTCTGACACTGACTTACTGTTCCCTGTACCTGTTCCCTGTCCCCTGACTCAGATGTGACCGGGGGGTGGCCAGAGTTAGGTGCCCAGTTTAGGGATGCGGTGCGATCTGATCCCAGCTTGGAGGGCATGAGACTGCGGGCGTCCGAGTCTACGCCAACCAAGGGGTCTGATTACTTCTTGTGGCACCGCGGGCTCCTATGCAGAAAGCACGGGACCACCGGGTTAGATGAGGTATGGACGGGGAAGAGACAGCTAGTGGTACCCCGGGAATATAGGCAGCAGTTGTTGTGGGTAGCCCACTCCATTCCAGTAGCGGGGCATTAGGGGGTCGCTAGGACGCGAACCTGGCTGTTGCAGCGTTACTACTGGCAAGGGGCATCCAGTGAAGCGGCAGAGTTCTGTGATGCCTGCCAGCGAGTAGGTAAGGCAGGTGACCATGTGAAGGCACCCCTGAACCCGTTACCGGTAATAGGGAAACCTTTTCAGCGGGTAGCTATAGACCTCGTGGGACCCCTCATGGTTCCCAGTTGGTCAGGAAAGCGCTACATTCTCACGGTGGTGGATTTTGCCACCCGGTACCCTGAGGCGGTAGCGCTTGCCAGTATTGATGCCAGGGCAGTAGCTAAAGCTCTGTTAGCCATTTTTTCTAGGGTAGGTTTCCTAAGTGAGATCCTCACCGATCAGGGGTCGCAGTTCATGAGTAAATTGCTCCAGTTTCTCTGGGAGGCGTGCGGGGTGAAGCACCAGCGCACGACCCCTTATCACCCCCAAACCAACAGACTATGTGAGAGGTTCAACGGTACCCTGAAGCAGATGCTGAAAACATTTATAGAGGCAGAGGGAAAAGACTGAGAGATTCACCTGCAGCATTTGTTGTTTGCGTACCGAGAGGTGCCGCAAGAATCTACAGGCTTCTCTCCCTTTGAGCTGCAATATGGTCGCAGGGCACGGGGACCTCTGGACCTATTCCATGAGGGATGGGAAGGGGAGGCTACCACTACTGATGCGTCTGTGCTTCAGTATGTGATAGATCTCAGAGACCGGTTAGAGATGCTCATGGGGTTGGCACAGGACAACCTTAGGGCTGCTCAGACCAAGCAGAAGACTTGGTATGATCAGAATGCCCGTAGCAGAGAGTTGATCCCAGGACAGCAGGTACTTGTTCTCAAGCCCATTCGGGAGAACAAATTCATGGCTGCCTGGTCGGGACCGTATCCGGTACTGCGAAAGATGAACGATGAACGAGTGCAACTATGTTGTACAGGTAGATGCTGAGACAGGGAGAAATAAGACTTATCACATCAACATGCTGAAGGAGTACATAGCACCGAGTGTGGTGTCGGTGCTGGCCATTTGCAGCCCACCGATGGGGGATCTGGCGAGCAATGTTCTGCCTGATCTCCTGGGGGAGGCTAGGCAGGGAGGAACCATAGAGCAGGTGGAGATAGGGGCTCAGCTGAGTGTCAGGCAGAGAGCAGAAGCCAGGGCTATGCTAGAGAAGTATAGGGCTCTGTTTTCAGACAAGCCACGGAAGACACACATTGCAGAACACCCAGTGCTGACAGGGGATCTAGAACCTCTGCATAAGCATGCTTATAGAGTGTCAGCAGAGGTGAAGGGCAGTATAGAGGGGGAGGTAGAAGAGATGCTGGCCGTAGGGGTAATTGTACCGTCCCAGAGCCCTTGGGTTTGTCTGGTAGTCCTGGTGCCTAATAAGGACAGAACCATCTGGTTCTGTGTGGACTACCAGCAGCTCAATGCGGGCACGGTGTCAGATGCCTACCCCATGCCCCGCATGGATGAGTTGTCTGCATTTATTACCCCAAGTGGCCTCTATGAATTTCTAGTGATGCCATTCGGGATGAAAAATGCACCGGCTACCTTTCAACGCCTGGTCAATCGCTTGCTGGAGAGTATGCAAGGGTTTGCAAGGGCATACCTGGACGACATTGCTGTCTTTAGTAATTCGTGGGACTCACACTTAGTGCATGTAGCTGCGGTGCTAGCCAGGATTAGGGAAGCGGGACTCACGTTGAAACCCACCAAGTGCTTAGTAGGGATGGCAGAGGTATTGTACCTAGGGCACAGACTGGGTGGCTGGCATCTTAAGCCAGAACCAGCTAAGGTGGAAGCTATAGTGCAGTGGCCCATTCTCAAAACCAAGAAGCAAGTCATGGCTTTCCTAGGCACCTCAGGCTACTACAGGAAGTTTGTCCCTCAGTATAGCGCCATTGCCAAACCCCTGACTGACTTGAGCCAGAAGCGACAGTCTGTGCGGGTAGTCTGGTCTCCTGCCTGTGAGGTCTCGTTTCAGGCATTAAAGACTGCACTAGCCAGCGCTCCTATACTTGCTGCTCCAGACTATGCAAAAAAGTTCCTGGGGCAGACTGATGCCTCAAACTTTGGCATTGGTGCTGTACTCAGCCAAGTGGGGGAGGAGGGCGATGAGCACCCGGTAGTATATCTAAGCCGCAAACTGCTGCCCAGAGAGGTGGCATATGCCACCATTGAGAAGGAGTGTCTGGCCATAGTGTGGGCTCTAAAGAAGTTACAGCCTTATTTGTATGGCAGACATTTCACAGTAATAACTGACTACAATCCTTTGAGTTGGTTACAGAGGGTGTCGGGGGAAAATGCTAAACTTTTGCGCTGGAGTCTTGCCTTACAGGAATGGAACTTCACCATCCAGCACAAGAAGGGAAGTGAGCATGGTAATGCTGATGGCCTTTCCCGCCAGGACAGCCCTCAGGACTTACTAACTTCAAGAGCTGGCAGGTCAGCCCAGCCACCGGACAGGGTGGTCAGGGCAGTCCCTGCGTCTTGAGTGGGGGAGGTGTGACGTGGAGGAAAGGGTTAATACCTGATTTGCCATGCATTACTGTTGTTGCCCTGTCCCCACCATTTTTATTCCCCATGTGCAGGCCATTCCCTGTCTGCGAGGGTAAAAGACAAGATGCATTGCTTGCCATACCCTCTAACCAACACATGATAGAAGATCTTAAATGTAAGGCAGGAGGTATTTTTTTGTAAGTCTAAGCAGGAATTACTTGGACATCCAGCTGTGATATGGGTGAATGAGCTTCGGTATTTTTATGACCAAGCCTGAAAGGGTTGTAATTATTTTTATGATGGAGCCTCAAAAGGCTCCCACAGATTTAGAGTTTCCCTGTCTAAAAGAGTGTCAATTATGACAAGACCCATAGGCCCATAATGTATACAATACTGGCATACTGATGCACAGCAGATGTCAGGCTAGTGACAACTTCGAGACAGAGACCAGACCCAGTGGCCCCAAGAAATGGGTGTAGCCCAGGTATGCTAAGTGGCATGGGCGTCAACCTGACCCATGCGCCCTGCCCACCGGACAGCCCTTTTGACCGGTCTTAGGAACTGTGGGTCACTTGGCTATTCGTGGTTTCTTTTGTTCCCACGAGGGGATTGGATCCACATGTTAAAGATAGCTTTGGCCAGTCTATAACTGTGGCTCCCCAGGTATTTTCCAGTGTAATTCCTGAATTTTAACCCATGATGTAAAGATGCAAGACTTTGTTCCAGTACAGCAGCAACCAGTCCAGGAGTGAAGGGGTTAATAACCACAAAAACACAGGACTTTAAAACCAAGGCTGCATTTCTTGCACTGGCAAGCAAAGGACAATTTATTTCGTTCCAAGGACAATTTATTTCGTTCTCTTATCCTAGTGAGTGTTGTCTTAAGTGTATTCTACAGATGTCATGTGTTTGTCTATTAAGGAAATAAATCACAATTTATTTTGCAACTTGTTCTGTTCAATCAAGTACCCAGAAATATAAATGTGTTGATAAAAGTTGATGTCATCGTGACACTCACAAACCACTCAACTCCCTTTGTTGCTGGCCCTAGTATAAACAATCAGGGCAGTTAACCTTTGTTCACAGGGCTATGCTAATTCTTCAGGATGCCCTTCCTGCCCTATTAGCATAGCAGATGGAGTCTGCATTTTCAGAGCATATCCAAAATATCATATACAGTTTAATACCTTCACATATTAATAAGTTCCGTTCTGGTGGTTCCAGTGGGTCGAAATCTTCCAGTTTTTTATGCCTACAGTGACCCTACATACTGGCCAAATTTCAACTCTCTGTGACCTCCACAACCGGAGATACAGAAATGCACTTTAACACATTTAAAAAATACTGGATTCGTCCCTTTAAAAATGAATCTCTGCTTTTCACTCTCTCCCCATTGAAAACAACAGGCTCCGTCGCCATGGGTTTCAATGGAGCAACTCCGCCGTTGTAGTCAATGGAGTTTCCCGCCATAGGCTTTCAATGGGGAAGCCGCCGCCATTGAAGTCTATTGGAAAAACCATAAATCTTTACATTTGTCCACACTCCGTCTGGTTGGTCGGAGAGGGCTGGGAAGGGGCATGCATTAAAGCTGGAACCTTGGCTACATGCCACCCAAATCCCATCACTCTGGACATTCCAGAACCGGAGATATGGACTTAGATTTTTCATCATTTCACACTTAGTCGTTTTTACGCCACGCGGCTTTTCAACATTGGAATCAATGGCCGGCGCCGCCATAGACAATGCATGGCGCATGCGGCCATTGGATTCAATGGTGCGACCCTCCTTCTCCGCTCGACCCCTTACGGGGGTCTCTCATTCCTGGACCCAGTGGGGGTCGTGTGTGGGGACTCCTAGGGGCTAGGGGCAAAAAGAATTTTATTCCCAGGTGCCCTAGAACCCAAGATTCCCACTCCAATTGTCGTTGAACTTGACCGTAGTGATTAAACTCTTTTAAAAGACATTGTATCCGCTTTTGCGGGCTGCGGTTTGGATGGCTGCCAACCTGTTCCTCGAGGCCGGCGTCGAGGAATCTCCATTGAAGTCAATGAACCCATTGACTTACAATGGGAAACCGCCGCTCCTCCTCTCGGACGCCACCTGCTGGTCGTCGCTGGAAAACAGGTCCAAAACCGCTACTTCTGCCATTAGAACGCATGGAGTCTCAATGGCGACCATTGGAAGGCTGCAAAATGGAGCCTGAAAAGGCGGGAAAATTACACAAAGGGCTATAATCACTATATTAACATTAACCCCTTCCCTCCCGCATCAACCCCAGTGTATGTGTGAGTGCAAACACCAGGATGAGACAATACATTTTATACAGGGGAATAAACAGTTGGATACTGAAGTAAGGTAAAACACATTACTGGACCCTTGTCCAGTTAACCCCTTGCTTCCCAAGTGAGAGTAGAGGGTGGCCAAATGGGGTGTAACCCCTTTAATCCCCTCTCTCATGACAGGGACCCCTAGGCATAAAGTTTGATTGAAGACAGGTACTGGGTAACAAATCCTGGATGATGAACTCACTAATAAAGTGACACCAATATATGCAATAAAACCAGGAGAAATTAGTATAAAGACAACCCTAGAATGTACCAAATTTCATTAAATCCTTAGTGGGAAAACATGTAGCAAGCTATTGACTCACTCTGAGTGCTGCAACGTCCATGTGATCCACAGGTGAGGGGTCCCCAGGTGTGCCTCCGTCCGATGGGTAAACTTGTAGAGAAGGAGAAAACTGGCAGAGCACTACTGCAGGTATCTAGAGAATAATAAAAAGGAGGGTGCGTATCCCATAAAAATTATTATTAATTGGTCATGGAAAAAATGGGGTTTTCCTTTGCCCTTTAATTCCATGACGAATAAATAATAACTTTTATGGGATACGCACCCTCCTTTTTATTATTCTCTGGATACCTGCAGTAGTGCTCTGCCAGTTTTCTCCTTCTCTAGTGAGTAAAGGCAGTATATCCCCTCACTCCATCCCTGACACCAGAATAGGGACTCGCACATTTTAATCACACCAGATACAGGACACAGTGTATTTTAATAAAGCCTTATGTTTAATAGGTATATATGCTGATAACCTGTGAATAAATTGTGGGATTTCCAAGTCATGGATTCCGAGGGACCAGATTGCTACCAAGCTTGTGCCTATGGGTCTGTGCAGAGTCCTGACTTGAAAGCCTCAGGGATGCCAAGGTGTTAGAACAGGAGGGGTACTGCAGTTCTGCTTGAGTACCCGCATCCTGGGCTAACACAGGGCTATCCGGCCACCATTTGCCAGAGCCCAGACTCTGGACCCAGGACAGCGCGTGGGCTCAGTATGCAAAGAGGCAGAGGTGCCAGGTTAGCGCATGCACCTTTGCAGAATGAAAAAAGTGCCCACCAGCTTTACAATACCGGCAAATCGGTGATTGGCTGGCAGGAGAATTCCCACGCTCTGATAGGCTGTAGAGGTTTGTGATTGGGATACTGAAACCCATAAGAAAGCTTGCAGCCAATCAGGGACGAAGATTCCAAGCGCCAAACCAACAGCGGCAAATTCAAAGATGCTCTGTGCTGAATAGACGCAAGCCAGTTTAAAGGATTTTCAACTCAGAAAATTCCCGCTTTTGAGAACGTAGCGGTCGGGGCTGGCATTGCATGCCGACATCAGATCCAGGACTTTCGTGAGTACCTCCCGGTCATTGGAAAGGGCTCCTACAGAGGTAATTTGTGTGAATTTTGTTTAAAGGACAAGTTTATTCGTTAGTGTGACGGTAGGGCGTAGCCGGCCTTCATTAATAAATACGGAACCCGGCTGGCTGCCCTTGAAACCGTATGGCAAGGGCTGAGTGTCAGCTCTTTTGTCTAATATTGTACCTTACTGTGTTGCCCTGTAACTTTGTTCCCCTTATACTGTCCCCTTTAGGGTTATAAGCTAGGAACTGTGTGTGTGGTGTTAACTGTGTAAGCCCAGTGGGCTAGTTAATGCATTCTCTGTGTATTCCCTTTGCCTCATGGGCCTGCAGCTGTCTGTGTAAGCTTATAAGTGGGTTGCCTTGTATGGGTGGCCTCTTATGAGAAATAGCTGCAGGGCACAGACATCTGGAACATGAGGGAAAAGGCAGGATACTTTAACCTGTATTGCCTGCCAGCCAGGTATTAGAGCTGGTGTCTCAGAGAAGGGTTTAGACCCCCCAAATTAGAGGTGCAAATGCTGGAGTGCAAGCTCTTGGGTCTAAATGTTAGTTTTTCCTGTGTTTTAAAACTACAATGCATTCTGTGTTTGTCCTGTGAGGAAAAAATAGTTTGGTGACAAAAGGCAGCCACATGTGAGTTAGCATTTCAATGCCACCAACTCAGGTATAGGAATTCCCTGTGTTAATTGCAAAGCCATGTTGGTTGTAGCACATGGCAAGGGGGGGAAGGGCTGTGAACAGGATACAGGAAGGCCCCGCTTCTCGGCGCTTCGTTATCCGGCGTTTCGCTTATCCGGCGGCGCCATCTTAAAACCGCAGTGACGCATGCGCAGAACGGGCAGGTGCGCCTAGCGCGCATGCGCAGACCGCTGTCTGCGCGCACATACCGTAGTTTGCGCGTGCAGACAATAGGCCGTGCATGCGCAGAATGGCGAAAAACGCCGTTCTGTGCATGCAGAGAACTGAAAATCGCATCCGCTTTCCGGCGATTTTCACTATACGGCGGGCCCCTGGAACGAAACCCGCCGTATACCAGGGGCCCTGCTGTATCTAGATTAGAAAGTCTTTGTTTCCCCCTAGACGCCCAGCTCCCCTCAGTGTATTAGTTAGGGGGCAATCCTATATAAGTGTAGCTAGGGTGACCAGATTTTCAAAATAAAAAACCGGGACACTTTAAAACATTATTTACTAGCTGATATACCCGGCGTTGCCCGGGTGTGGAAGGGCAGAGGGCATGGAGTGGAGGGGAGGGGGGGTGGCAAAGGGCAGGGAGGGGGGAGGGAGGGCAGGGGGGGCAAAGGGCAGGGGGAGGGAGGGCAGGGGGGCAGGTGGAGGGAGGGCAGGGGGGCAAAGGGCAGGGGCAGGGAGGGCAGGGGGGCAGGGGGCAGCGAGGGTAGGGAGGCATGGAGGGTAGGGGGGGCAGGGAGGGTAGAGGGGCATGGAGGGTAGGGGGGGCAGGGAGGGTAGGGGGGGCAAAGGGCAGGGTGAGTTTTGGACGCGTAAAATAACCAATTCCCCTGCATTTACTCACCTTGCACATGGCCGCGCTCCTCATCTTCCTCCGGGTACCTGCCGCCCTCCTCCTCCACCTCGGGCTCCTCAGCGGAGAGGCTGAGATGCTCCGGTGAGGAGGTGCTGTGCCTTTCGCGGGGAGAGGCGGAGACAGCCGGAGGAGCGCCCTGTGTGAGGGGAGAGACGCACAGTGCGTGCTCTGTGTGTGGGTGGGCTGGGGGGGGGTGAGCGAGAGCGCCGGGTGAGGGAGTGGCCTATGTGTGGTGAGAGCCGTGGGGAGGTGAGAGTCCCCCGCTGTGTCCTGGGCACTCACTCCGCTCCCCCGCTGACTATAGCGGCGCCGGGGGGGGGGGTGTGAAAGCACGGGAAACAGGGAGACACGGGGAGTGGAGGAGGTGCGCGCGGGTCACGATGACTTGGATTTCAGGCTGGTGTTCGGGGAGGAAGAGGCGGAGTCACCGGGACTGGTGGGTAAGAGACCGGGGGATGTGCTGCTAACACTGTGAGCCCCACCCCCCAGGTTATACATGCTGCTAATGTATGTAACACCCCCCCACCCTACTGTGTGTGTGTGTGTGTGTGTGTGTGTGTGGTGTGTCCTTTGGCCCGCCACTCTGCCTCAGGCCAATGAGAGGTGTGCGGGGGCGGGCAGGCCAAGGGACCAATGAGATTTTCCCTAGGGACAGAGGCCATGCTGACAGGCATACAGTGCTTTCACAAATATAGTATAAGATAAAACAATGTACATCACGTCACGCCCCCCCCCTCCTCGTTGCCATGACAACAAGACACTAACGTCAGGCGATGACATGTTGCCATGACAATGTGACATGTTGCCATGACAATGTGGCATCACGTGATGCCTCGTTACCATAATGCATCCCATTGTCATGTCAACTTGATGCCGCGTGACGTCAAGGAGCAGCTCGTTGTTATGGCAATGTGTATTACGTGACGTCGTGCAGCCATGTTGATGGAACATGGGGTTGCCGAGGAGCCAGAGGGAGGGCCAGAGTGCCGGGGAGAGGAAAAGCCCCGCCCCCTGAATACTCCATCCAATCCCCTGCGGCCCGGCCTTCTAAAGCCCCGCCCCCCGGCAATCTCCATCCAATCCCCTGCGGGCCGGCACTTTTCTGCAGAAGCCCAACCCCTGGCAGTAAGAAAAAATACTTGCCGGGCTGCTCTGCAACCTCTTTCTCCCTGCCACCGCGTTAAGCCCCCCCCCCATCCCCGTGCACCACCACCGACACAAAAAACCGGGACATTCCCGGGACAGTCAGGCAACCGGAACAGCACACGAAAAACCAGTACTGTCCCGGGAAAAACGGGACGATTGGTCACCCTAAGTGTAGCACATAACTTTTTTTTTCCTGCTGGTGGGACTCTCAAATGTGCTTTTGAGTGAAAGGACTATTAACACAGCGAAACACGGAGAGGCCTAGCCAGCAAGCTGGATTTTGGTCCAGGAGTTCAGGACAAGGGTCCTAACAAGGTAAACTTTTGCTGAAGCAGGCGCCTTGTGTGACGATAGTGAGGGTTTGGCCTGGGATTAACGGGGTTACACCCCAAGGGCCCCCCTCTAACCTCGCCAGGGAGACAAGGGGTTAACTGGGCTGAGGCCCAGAAATGTGATTTTACCCTTGTTATAACCTGTAAATGTATTTTCCCCTGTCCCATTGTAATGTCTGGGTTAATCAGTACCTGCATAACACACACACTGGATCATCAGGGGTTAACTGTGTAAGCCCAGTGGGCTAGTTAATGCGTTATCTGTGTATTCCCTTTGCCTCATGGGCCTGCAACTGCCTGTGTCAGCTTGTAAGTGGATTGCCTTGTATGGGTGGCCTCTTATGAGAAATAGCTGCAGGGCAGGGATGTCTGGAACATGAGGGGAAAGGGGGGAGAAAATTGTAACCTGTCTTGCCGGCCAGAATGACACTACAGTCCACACAAAGGTATATGGCCTACCTTGAATGTCAAGAACATAGTGAGGCGAAACCCTTGCTTGCTTCAAAAGGTAAGCCATTTGTGTGTGTCATTTGATTTCTCATCTCTGTCTACACATATTTCCCAATCCAGAGCATTGGCCTTCAACCATGACAACAGGGACGGATTCACGGGCATCGTGAATGGCAATTAAAGGAAAAAGGATGCATTGGCCAGGAATCGAACCCGGGCCTCCCGCGTGGCAGGCGAGAATTCTAGCACTGAACCACCAATGCTGCACTGCAATGAAAAATACAGTTCGCAGAGGCCATCGTGAAAAGAAACGCCGATGTCAACAATCAGAGAGGATATACCAGCATGCGACAACACATTCCAGTGGCCTAAATGAAAGTTTAACCTTCGCACACCTTTCAAGGGATCCTGGTGTCACAAGCGGTAAAAGGAAACATCGTGACTGACTGACCAAAAGATGGGCTTGTGAGCGCGGACCAACCACCTCCAATGGTTTCATTACTATAACGGCAATATAATATGGCACATTGCAATATGTCGCGGTATATATCAAGTTTGGCCGGGAGGCACTATGTTGCAATGATTAAGGAAAGTCATCTGAACGACCAACCATCAGCTCAAAGATGATAAAGATACATTACCTGTGTTTGGGCTCTCTTTGGGCTCTCTTTACCTCAACCCTGCTCTGTGGATCTAGCTCGCTCGCCTAAGTGTATTAGGGAGCTGGGTGCTCCTGCTTCATGTATTGACTTAGTGCGCAGGGGGGGGGGGAACCTATGGGTCTGTCTCGCCTGCCTAAGCGCCGCCACGGGCCGACCTCTCATAGCCTTAACGTTTTCTTAGCGCGCGCATATGAAGGGGGATGCGTGAGGGGGGGGGGGGGGGGCTGCTGACATGTATGGGTGTCAGACCCGGTCCTGAGGGTGCCCCCTGTGAGGTGTCCGGTAGGGGTGTTCCCGCTACCACCTGTCCGTGGGAGCTCCGGTTCTCGGCCGGGGGAAGGGAGAGAGAGGGAGGGGGGGGGGGAGATCTAGCTGATGCAGACAGTGTCTTGTCTTGTCCATTGCCAGAGCACCTCGTCTGGCCCCTGCGGAGGCCAGCATCTGGAAGCTGAAGTATCGTGGGACTTTGGGAACCCGGCAAGTTATGCCCCATCCAAGATGGCCGTCCCTCTACTTCCGGTGACGTCCTTCCGGACGCCATCATTGAGTCGCCGGACGTCGGGAGGAGCGGATGTCTTCTTGCGATCTCTTCCCGCCGAAACGACTTCTGCATCCGGTAGGTGTTGGGGATCCCTCCATGCGGTCTGGCGTCGCCATCTTCTGGGTCCTGCGTGCCACAGTGGTTTCCGGGTATCCGTTTTTCCTCACGACCACTGGAACAGCAGGTAAGTTTAGGCCGCTTTAGCCCCACGGCTATAGTTCGTTTTGTTGCGGTTTTACAGGAGTCTCTGGTCTTTGCTGAGAAGCCTGCTGTATATTTTGTACCAGTTTTGGGGTGGATCTGGCGAGAGTTTGGGAGAAACTAGGGCCCAACTGTGGCCAACTCAACTGATTAGGCGCTTATTTACACCTCTTCTTCCGTCGCACTGGTCTTGTGGTTTTTTGGGCTGGGGGCTTTTTGCCAGTCTGCGGGTGGACTCCGATCTCCCCTGTTGTTTGGTGCGGGGCCGTCCTCCACTCCGAGTTTACGGAGGAATTCTGAGGCTTCCTCTGGCTCCTTCATAGAAATGGCCTTCCCATTTCGCAGGACCAGCAGTCCAAATGGGAAGGTCAATCTGTATCTTATTGCCCTGTCCCGCAGTAGTTTCGTGACTGGTTGGAGTTTCTTTCGGCGGGCCAGGGTAATAGGAGAAAGGTCTTGGAACAGTTGGATGGAGGTTCCCTCAAAGCTGCATGTCCCAGGGCCCCGGGCTGATTGGAGCGCTGCTTCCCGAGCGCTGTAGAAGTGCATTCGTGCAATTATGTCTCTTGGTTGGTCAGAGGCCGCCGGCCTACTCCGGAGGGCCCGGTGACAGCGGTCCATTGCTAGCTCCGCCGCGGGCACCTCCGGCAACAAAACAGACAACCAGCGGGTGATGTAATCTTTAATGTCCGTTACATCCTCAGAGATGCCCCTGATGCGGAGGTTACTTCGACGGTCTCTGTTTTCAGAGTCTTCTTGCCTCTCCGCCAGCTCTGATATTTGGGCTTGCAGGTGATTAGCTCTCTTCTCCGCCTTTTTCGCCGCGGTGTTGGAGGCCGCCATGTTATCCTCCAATGCTCCTGTGCTTTCTCCCAGGCCCTGAACTTCTTTTCTGAGCTCCACGATTTCGGCGCGGAAGAGCGACTTCATGTTGTTGTAGAGCCGGTCGAAATCGCATCTTCGCACCGGGAGCTGGCCTGCCGCGTCCTCCTTCTCCTCCTCCCGCTCGGATTCGGATCCCGCTGCAGAGCCCGGCGCCATTTCTGCCTCGGCCCCCCGCGTTGCGGCCCGGCTCACATATTTGCGCATATCGCCGGTTGATTTTTTTTTGTGGGTTGCGGGGCCATCCTGGGTTATTCCTCTGCTGTTGAGTGATATTTTTTCGGGCAAAAGTTTATTTTAAATGCTGTGATGCTGTTGTTTTCATGCGGCGGGTGCGGGAGCTCTCAGCTTAAGCTGCTACTCTCCTCACCATCGCGCATGCGCCTCCATTATTTTCATCTTTTAAGTAAGTGTCTATATTTTGCCTGTTATTTGTACATATTTGCTGTGTTCACCTTTATCAAGGAATAAAATCACTTTATTATATCTTAAGTCTCGTCCCAGTTCAAACCCAGGTATATATATATTTATATATAGTTTTGGTGTCAATTACAGCCTGTCGCAAGCTCTCGTGACAGGCTTGTAATTAACTGGTGGCAGCGGTGGGATTGAACTGGACCTGGATTACAGTATTCTGCGGTGTACTGTGATCCAGTGGGAACTTGATGGTAATTGCAAGTTCCTGGGACTAAAGATATTGAACACACAGTGTACAACATATAACACAAGATATGGCACCTCCTCACTGTTCCCCTACTTGTGAGAAGCATTGCCTCCAGAACCAAAGTGCCGGCCATCCGTCTGACTGGAGCTGGGCACTGAGACCGGAGGAGTGCATCAAGTCGGCGCGGGGACCAGCAGCCAGCAAGGCTGAGAGAGAGACAGCAATCGGTGAGCATGAAACCCGGCAGGCTGAGCAAAGAGCCACAGCTGCAGCTGCTGTAACCATCAGACATGTGGAGGGAGCGGGTGGTCTTGCACCAGGAGAGTCCATTTTTCCCAGAATTGCTGGGGAGGGAAGGCAGCAAGTGAGCCAGCCAGTTTTCCCCGCTACCCTGGCAGAGCCTCAGGGGGTGTCTCAGATCAGCAACCCCCTGTTACCGCCTGGCTATGGGCTGGGGGTATCCGGGGCAGTGGCAGGCTTGTGCCACCCCAGGGATACCTGCCAGCCAAGAGCTAAGGCGGTTGCATCTGGAGAGGTGCCCCTGAGCTCATCCCTGGTAAGGGGGAGACAGTGTCAGGGAGATGGCCTCACTCAGGTGTCCCTAGGACCCAGGTTTATTTATTTATTTATTTATAAAATATTTTACCAGGAAGTAATACATTGAGAGTTACCTCTCGTTTTCAAGTATGTCCTGGGGTTAGGTTAGGGTTAGCTAGGGAGAAGCGGAGTGAGGGGAGGCTGCAGGTAGGTAGCCAGCAGCAGATCTCAGTGAGAGAAGGAGGGCTAGTGGTAGCCAGGGAGGGAAAGCAGCAGGTATTGCAGCTAGAGTTTCCCGTTACCCTGGCAGAGCCCCAGGGGGTTTCTCAGATCAGCAACCCCCTGTTGCAGCCTAGCTATGGGCTGGGGGTATCATGGGCAGTGGCCAGTTTTTGCCACCCCAGGGATACCTGCCAGCCAAGCGCTAAGGCGGTTGCGTCTGGAGAGGTGCCCCTGAGCTCATCCCTGGTAAGGGGGAGACAAGGTCAGGGAGGTAGGTGCACTCAGGTAGTTCCAGGGTCTGGGTTAGGATTGCCCAGGGAGGAGAGGAGTGCAGGTGGGCTGCAGGGAGGTAAGCAGCAGGCTGAGGTGCTGGGCCTAGGGGAGGCTAGGCAGGGAGGCACCGTGGAGCAGGGGAAGATAGGAAGTCAGTGGGGTGTCAGGCAGCTGGCAGAAGCTAGGGGTGGGCTAGGTAGGCAGAAAGTCCCTTGCTATGACGGGCCAGGAGTGACCCCCCTGACAGATTCCCCCGGGTCCCCAAAGGAAGGGCTGTGGGTAGATAGGCAGCCAGGGAGGAGAGTCGGGAGTATAGCGGAGCAGCTACGGGTGGGCACAGAGCCAGGGCAGGTAGGGTCCCTACAGAATAGTGACATAACCCTGTCCCAGACTTGGTTGACAGGAAAGCGACGGTCTGTGCTATATAGCTGGTCTCCTGTTGGTGCAGAGATATGCCAGTCTCTGGGCAATGTGCAGCCTAGTCTGCACAGGAGCCCCTTTCACCCTGGACTTGGTTCCCAAGGCACTGGGTGGGGGGCAGAGGGAGGCAAAGGGGAATGCCCGGCTTTGCAGGAACTGGACTTTACTCTCCACTGCGGCCAGGACAACAAGGTCAATGCCGGAGGACAATTTTGCCAGGCCAATCCCTCAGGACGTAATGAGGGCGTCAAGGGTGCCCGTGGTACCCCAGTGCCTGGGGGAGGCGACTGGGGCACCAGGGCCCCATTGAGCCGGGGAGGTGTGACGATAGTGAGGGTTTGGCCCGGGATTAACGGGGTTACACCCCAAGGGCCCCCCTCTAACCTCGCCAGGGAGACAAGGGGTTAACTGGGCTGAGGCCCAGAAATGTGATTTTACCCTTGTTATAACCTGTAAATGTATTTTCCCCTGTCCCATTGTAATGTCTGGGTTAATCAGTACCTGCATAACACACACACTGGATCATCAGGGGTTAACTGTGCAAGCCCAGTGGGCTAGTTAATGCGTTATCTGTGTATTCCCTTTGCCTCATGGGCCTGCAACTGCCTGTGTCAGCTTGTAAGTGGATTGCCTTGTATGGGTGGCCTCTTATGAGAAATAGCTGCAGGGCAGGGATGTCTGGAACATGAGGGGAAAGGGGGGAGAAAATTGTAACCTGTCTTGCCGGCCAGAATGACACTACAGTCCACACAAAGGTATATGGCCTACCTTGAATGTCAAGAACATAGTGAGGCGAAACCCTTGCTTGCTTCAAAAGGTAAGCCATTTGTGTGTGTCATTTGATTTCTCATCTCTGTCTACACATATTTCCCAATCCAGAGCATTGGCCTTCAACCATGACAACAGGGACGGATTCACGGGCATCGTGAACGGCAATTCAAGGAAAAAGGATGCATTGGCCGGGAATCGAACCCGGGCCTCCCGCGTGGCAGGCGAGAATTCTACCACTGAACCACCAATGCTGCACTGCAATGAAAGATACAGTTCGCAGAGGCCATCGTGAAAAGAAACGCCGATGTCAACAATCAGAGAGGATATACCAGCATGCGACAACACATTCCAGTGGCCTAAATGAAAGTTTAACCTTCGCACACCTTTCAAGGGATCCTGGTGTCACAAGCGGTAAAAGGAAACATCGTGACTGACTGACCAAAAGATGGGCTTGTGAGCGTGGACCAACCACCTCCAATGGTTTCATTACTATAACGGCAATATAATATGGCACATTGCAATATGTCGCGGTATATATCAAGTTTGGCCGGGCGGCACTATGTTGCAATGATTAAGGAAAGTCATCTGAACGACCAACCATCAGCTCAAAGATGATAAAGATAGCAGTGCCAACTGTGACTGTTCCCTGCCGGTACTGAGCGTGGGATGATACCGCATGCTATATGGTTTTAAATGTTTTAACCTAGCCGTCAGTTAAATGGTGATAATTCCCATGCGCGGTATTATCGATACACGCTTTGAATCTATGCGAGAAATACTTCACGAGTGACTGGTGGTAAAATGTCGCTGTCCTGGATGAATTAGGGAAGTATCCACAATAGTTGCCTGCATGCGGAACCCCGGAAGAGTCAACCAGACGTTGCAGTCTGGTAACCACCGAGACACATCCGTTTATCTAGCTGCGAGGCTGGCTAGTCCCACTGATTTGCCCTGACGAAGCTCCGTATGTAGAGGAGTAAGAAACACGTCGGGTGCGATGACGTCATTCGCTCTGATGTCTCGGCAGGCGGGCACACGCGTTGAGCGGTTCTCATCCTTCCCTTCCCCCCCCCCAACTCAACCCTGTTTTGTATTCTGAGTGTAGCTAGCAATAGCCTCAGAATAATGTACTGCACCGACACACTTTATTCGAGCAAATACCCGGTATGTACCTGGCAGATACCTGGAATGCGCCACTCCTCACCTCTGACAAGCCCCGTTGCATTTGCCTTCCCAGCCTGGGTTCATGCCTGGCTGATGGGCGGCTGATCTGTTAAATGATAATGATTAGGATTTAATAGGCTGCAATGCTTCGCGTGTCTACCAGATGGCATAAATTCATGAATTGTAATGCAGTCTATATATATATACTGTGCAGTATTGCAGCCAGCTGGAATAAAATGCTTCAATCCCTGCTTGGAAAATAACTCAATGCACTCGGGCAGAAAACAGTCACAAACCTCAATACACCCGGGTATACCCGAATTCGTGGGACTAGCCAAGCTCGAATAAAGTGTGTCGCCAGTGTAGATTGAATTATTTAGCGTACAGGACACTACAGTCCACACAAAGGTATATGGCCTACCTTGAATGTCAAGAACATAGTGAGGCGAAACCCTTGCTTGCTTCAAAAGGTAAGCCATTTGTGTGTGTCATTTGATTTCTCATCTCTGTCTACACATATTTCCCAATCCAGAGCATTGGCCTTCAACCATGACAACAGGGACGGATTCACGGGCATCGTGAACGGCAATTCAAGGAAAAAGGATGCATTGGCCGGGAATCGAACCCGGGCCTCCCGCGTGGCAGGCGAGAATTCTACCACTGAACCACCAATGCTGCACTGCAATGAAAGATACAGTTCGCAGAGGCCATCGTGAAAAGAAACGCCGATGTCAACAATCAGAGAGGATATACCAGCATGCGACAACACATTCCAGTGGCCTAAATGAAAGTTTAACCTTCGCACACCTTTCAAGGGATCCTGGTGTCACAAGCGGTAAAAGGAAACATCGTGACTGACTGACCAAAAGATGGGCTTGTGAGCGTGGACCAACCACCTCCAATGGTTTCATTACTATAACGGCAATATAATATGGCACATTGCAATATGTCGCGGTATATATCAAGTTTGGCCGGGCGGCACTATGATGCAATGATTAAGGAAAGTCATCTGAACGACCAACCATCAGCTCAAAGATGATAAAGATACATTACCTGTGTTTGGGCTCTCTTTGGGCTCTCTTTACCTCAACCCTGCTCTGTGGATCTAGCTCGCTCGCCTAAGTGTATTAGGGAGCTGGGTGCTCCTGCTTCATGTATTGACTTAGTGCGCAGGGGGGGTGGGGGGGAACCTATGGGTCTGTCTCGCCTGCCTAAGCGCCGCCACGGGCCGACCTCTCATAGCCTTAACGTTATCTTAGCGCGCGCATATGAAGGGGGATGCGTGAGGGGGGGGGCTGCTGACATGTATGGGTGTCAGACCCGGTCCTGAGGGTGCCCCCTGTGAGGTGTCCGGTAGGGGTGTTCCCGCTACCACCTGTCCGTGGGAGCTCCGGTTCTCGGCCGGGGGAAGGGAGAGAGAGGGAGGGGGGGGGGAGATCTACTGCACCGACACACTTTATTCGAGCAAATACCCAGTATGTACCTGGCAGATACCTGGAATGCGCCGCTCCTCACCTCTGACAAGCCCCGTTGCGTTTGCCTTCCCAGCCTGGGTTCATGCCTGGCTGACGGGCGGCTGATCTGTTAAATGATAATGATTAGGATTTAATAGGCTGCAATGCTTCGCGTGTCTACCAGATGGCATAAATTCATGAATTGTAATGCAGTATATATATATATACTGTGCAGTATTGCAGCCAGCGGGAATAAAATGCTTCAATCCCTGCCTGGAAAATACCTCAATGCACTCGGGCAGAAAACAGTCACAAACCTCAATACACCCGGGTATACCCGAATTCGTGGGACTAGCCGAGCTCGAATAAAGTGTGTCGCCAGTGTACAGCTGATGCAGACAGTGTCTTGTCTTGTCCATTGCCAGAGCACCTCGTCTGGCCCCTGCGAAGGCCAGAATCTGGAAGCTGAAGTATCGTGGGACTTCGGGAACCCGGCAAGTTATGCCCCATCCAAGATGGCCGTCCCTCTACTTCCGGTGACGTCCTTCCGGACGCCATCATTGAGTCGCCGGACGTCGGGAGGAGCGGATGTCTTCTTGCGATCTCTTCCCGCCGAAACGACTTCTGCATCCAGTAGGTGTTGGGGATCCCTCCATGCGGTCTGGCGTCGCCATCTTCTGGGTCCTGCGTGCCACGGTGGTTTCCGGGTATCCGTTTTTCCTCACGACCACTGGAACAGCAGGTAAGTTTAGGCCGCTTTAGCCCCACGGCTATAGTTCGTTTTGTTGCGGTTTTACAGGAGTCTCCGGTCTTTGCTGAGAAGCCTGCTGTATATTTTGTACCAGTTTTGGGGTAGATCTGGCGAGAGTTTGGGAGAAACTAGGGCCCAACTGTGGCCAACTCAACTGATTAGGCGCTTATTTACACCTCTTCTTCCGTCGCCCTGGTCTTGTGGTTTTTTGGGCTGGGGGCTTTTTGCCAGTCTGCGGGTGGACTCCGATCTCCCCTGTTGTTTGGTGCGGGGCCGTCCTCCACTCCGAGTTTACGGAGGAATTCTGAGGCTTCCTCTGGCTCCTTCATAGAAATGGCCTTCCCATTTCGCAGGACCAGCAGTCCAAATGGGAAGGTCAATCTGTATCTTATTGCCCTGTCCCGCAGTAGTTTCGTGACTGGTTGGAGTTTCTTTCGGCGGGCCAGGGTAATAGGAGAAAGGTCTTGGAACAGTTGGATGGAGGTTCCCTCAAAGCTGCATGTCCCAGGGCCCCGGGCTGATTGGAGCGCTGCTTCCCGAGCGCTGTAGAAGTGCATTCGTGCAATTATGTCTCTTGGTTGGTCAGAGGCCGCCGGCCTACTCCGGAGGGCCCGGTGACAGCGGTCCATTGCTAGCTCCGCCGCGGGCACCTCCGGCAACAAAACAGACAACCAGCGGGTGATGTAATCTTTAATGTCCGTTACATCCTCAGAGATGCCCCTGATGCGGAGGTTACTTCGACGGTCTCTGTTTTCAGAGTCTTCTTGCCTCTCCGCCAGCTCTGATATTTGGGCTTGCAGGTGATTAGCTCTCTTCTCCGCCTTTTTCGCCGCGGTGTTGGAGGCCGCCATGTTATCCTCCAATGCTCCTGTGCGTTCTCCCAGGCCCTGAACTTCTTTTCTGAGCTCCTGGATTTCGGCGCGGAAGAGCGACTTCATGTTGTTGTAGAGCCGGTCGAAGTCGCATCTTCGCACCGGGAGCTGGCCTGCCGCGTCCTCCCTCTCCTCCTCCCGCTCGGATTCGGATCCCGCTGCAGAGCCCGGCGCCATTTCTGCCTCGGCCCCCCGCGTTGCGGCCCGGCTCACATATTTGCGCATATCGCCGGTTAATTTTTTTTTGTGGGTTGCGGGGCCATCCTGGGTTATTCCCCTGGTGTTGAGTGATATTTTTTCGGGCAAAAGTTTATTTTAAATGCTGTGATGCTGTTGTTTTCATGCGGCGGGTGCGGGAGCTCTCAGCTCAAGCTGCTACTCTCCTCACCATCGCGCATGCGCCTCCATTATTTTCATCTTTTAAGTAAGTGTCTATATTTTGCCTGTTATTTGTACATATTTGCTGTGTTCACCTTTATCAAGGAATAAAATCACTTTATTATATCTTAAGTCTCGTCCCAGTTCAAACCCAGGTATATATATATTTATATATAGTTTTGGTGTCAATTACAGCCTGTCGCAAGCTCTCGTGACAGGCTTGTAATTAACTGGTGGCAGCGGTGGGATTGAACTGGACCTGGATTACAGTATTCTGCGGGGTACTGTGATCCAGTGGGAACTTGATGGTAATTGCAAGTTCCTGGGACTAAAGATATTGAACACACAGTGTACAACATATAACACAAGATATGGCACCTCCTCACTGTTCCCCTACTTGTGAGAAGCATTGCCTCCAGAACCAAAGTGCCGGCCATCCGTCTGACTGGAGCCGGGCACTGAGACCGGAGGAGTGCATCAAGTCGGCGCGGGGACCAGCAGCCAGCAAGGCTGAGAGAGAGACAGCAATCGGTGAGCATGAAACCCGGCAGGCTGAGCAAAGATCCACAGCTGCAGCTGCTGTAACCATCAGACATGTGGAGGGAGCGGGTGGTCTTGCACCAGGAGAGGTATTGGCCGTTGCGGCGGCCAGTCCATTTTTCCCAGAATTGCTGGCCCTGCTGTTGGCGCAGGGAGAGATGTCCCCAGCTGAGCGGCTCGAGCAGCTGAAGCTGGCAATGATCCGACCCGCTTATCCCCTCCCAGAGCACGGCGCTCAGGCAACTCTGCTCTGGACTCCGTTGCCCCTTGCTGGGGTTAGTCCACCGGTGGCGGAGAAGCACCAGCAGTTGCTGCTGGAACTGCCAACAAATGGGCCACAATAATGCCCAGTGCCCTGACCGTGCGCGGTCAGGCGAAGAAGCCCCTCAGGGCCAACGCTCACGAGCTGCGGAAAAGATGACCCAGTTGGCGGCATCCTCTGATGGCTCCCGCCCAGCCGGGGCGACAACCCTCCGCGGGACGTCTCCTGGAGAACCTGGACGGGCTGCATCAGCAACAGCGGCGGAGAGCAGCGGCCATCCACCTGATCCCGGCGGAGAACCAGCGGCGGCGGCAGAGGAAAAGCCGCCACTCCGGCATCCTGCCGGCGGCAGTTTTATTTGGGGGGAGGGACAGGGTTTGCGGGAGGGGGTTATTTTACCAAGTTTGCATGGAGCTGTGTTCCTCCACAAAGACCTGGGACCCTTGTCCTGCACCGTTTTACCTGTACCCAACCCGGGCGCTGTTGCGGCAGTGGCCCGGTACTGCCCAGCCCAGATGGGGCCAGCGGCGGCCGCTCCAGTCCCCCTGCAATTGGGACCAACGAAGGCGACGGTCTCTGCGGGGACCAGCAAGGTAAGCCAGACCAAGTCGCAGACTGACCCTGACTTATTTTTCCCTATGACTGTACCCTGTTGTTTCACTATAGGGGTGACCGAGGGGTGGCAGGAGATAGGGGTACCAGGGGAGGGGAAGGATGGGCAGCTTGTAGGGCAGCTAGATGTCCCCATTACCCCGGTGGAGCAGCAAGGGGACTCTCAGTTAAGAGCCCCACTGTTGCAGCCTTGCTATGGGCTGGAGGTGTCCGGGGTTGTGGCAAAGTTAGACCACCCCCAAATTACCTGCCAGCCAAGAGCTAAGGTGGGTGCATCTGCACCAGCAACCCTGAGCTCATCCCTGGTAATGGGGAGACAGTGTCAGGGAGATGGCCTCACTCAGGTGTCCCTAGGATCCAGGTTAGGATTAGCTAGGGAGAAGTGGAGTGAGGGGAGGCTGCAGGTAGGTAGCCAGCATCAGATCTCAGGGGAGGGGAAGGAAGGGCAGCTTGTAGGGCCGCCAGGCTTCCCCATTACCTGGGCGGAGCAGCAAGGGGACTCTCAGTTAAGAGCCCCACTGTTGCAGCCTTGCTATGGGCTGGAGGTACCAGGGGTTGTGGCACAGTTAGACCACCCCCAGATTACCTGCCAGCCAGAAGCTAAGGTGGGTGCATCTGCACCAGCAACCCTGAGCTCACCTCCGGTAATGGGGGCACAGCTTCAGGGAGAGGGGCTAGCCCCGTTAGCACCCAGCTCTAGGGTAGGATTGCCTGGGAGAGGGTTGGGTGGGCCAGTGGGAACCGGGGAGGGAAGGCAGCAAGTGAGCCAGCCAGTTTTCCCCACTACCCTGGCAGAGCCTCAGGGGGTGTCTCAGATCAGCAACCCCCTGTTACAGCCTGGCTATGGGCTGGGGGTATCCGGGGCAGTGGCAGGCTTGTGCCACCCCAGGGATACCTGCCAGCCAAGAGCTAAGGCGGTTGCATCTGGAGAGGTGCCCCTGAGCCCATCCCTGGTAAGGGGGAGACAGTGTCAGGGAGATGGCCTCACTCAGGTGTCCCTAGGACCCAGGTTAGGGTTAGCTAGGGAGAAGCGGAGTGAGGGGAGGCTGCAGGTAGGTAGCCAGCAGCAGATCTCAGTGAGAGAAGGAGGGCTAGTGGTAGCCAGGGAGGGAAAGCAGCAGGTATTGCAGCTAGAGTTTCCCGTTACCCTGGCAGAGCCCCAGGGGTTTTCTCAGATCAGCAACCCCCTGTTGCAGCCTAGCTATGGGCTGGGGGTATCATGGGCAGTGGCCAGTTTTTGCCACCCCAGGGATACCTGCCAGCCAAGCGCTAAGGCGGTTGCGTCTGGAGAGGTGCCCCTGAGCTCATCCCTGGTAAGGGGGAGACAAGGTCAGGGAGGTAGGTGCACTCAGGTAGTTCCAGGGTCTGGGTTAGGATTGCCCAGGGAGGAGAGGAGTGCAGGTGGGCTGCAGGGAGGTAAGCAGCAGGCTGAGGTGCTGGGCCTAGGGGAGGCTAGGCAGGGAGGCACCGTGGAGCAGGGGAAGATAGGAAGTCAGTGGGGTGTCAGGCAGCTGGCAGAAGCTAGGGGTGGGCTAGGTAGGCAGAAAGTCCCTTGCTATGATGGGCCAGGAGTGACCCCCCTGACAGATTCCCCCGGGTCCCCAAAGGAAGGGCTGTGGGTAGATAGGCAGCCAGGGATGAGAGTCAGGAGTATAGCGGAGCAGCTACGGGTGGGCACAGAGCCAGGGCAGGTAGGGTCCCTACAGAATAGTGACATAACCCTGTCCCAGACTTGGTTGACAGGAAAGCGACGGTCTGTGCTATATAGCTGGTCTCCTGTTGGTGCAGAGATATGCCAGTCTCTGGGCAATGTGCAGCCTAGTCTGCACAGGAGCCCCTTTCACCCTGGACTTGGTTCCCAAGGCACTGGGTGGGGGGCAGAGGGAGGCAAAGGGGAATGCTCGGCTTTGCAGGAACTGGACTTTACTCTCCACTGCGGCCAGGACAACAAGGTCAATGCCGGAGGACAATTTTGCCAGGCCAATCCCTCAGGACGTAATGAGGGTGTCAAGGGCGCCCGTGGTACCCCAGTGCCTGGGGGAGGCGACTGGGGCACCAGGGCCCCATTGAGCCGGGGAGGTGTGACGATAGTGAGGGTTTGGCCCGGGATTAACGGGGTTACACCCCAAGGGCCCCCCTCTAGCCTCGCCAGGGAGACAAGGGGTTAACTGGGCTGAGGCCCAGAAATGTTATTTTACCCTTGTTATAACCTGTAAATGTATTTTCCCCTGTCCCATTGTAATGTCTGGGTTAATCAGTACCTGCATAACACACACACTGGATCATCAGGGGTTAACTGTGTAAGCCCAGTGGGCTAGTTAATGCGTTATCTGTGTATTCCCTTTGCCTCATGGGCCTGCAACTGCCTGTGTCAGCTTGTAAGTGGATTGCCTTGTATGGGTGGCCTCTTATGAGAAATAGCTGCAGGGCAGGGATGTCTGGAACATGAGGGGAAAGGGGGGGAGAAAATTGTAACCTGTCTTGCCGGCCAGCAAGGTATTCTGAGCTGGTGTCTTAGAGAAGAGGAGGGTTTAGAACCCCACATGATAGATGCAGATGGGAGAATGCAAGCTTGTGCCTAAATATTGCTTCTCTGTGTTTTAAAACTGCATAACCCACCCACTGGGACTTAAGGGGTTAATAAGCTACAGTTTAAGGAAATCCCAGTGTATTGTGTCTGTTCAGGAAACTTGGGACTTCAAAGGGCTTAGGTGTGAATTGGCCAGTTGGATGCTAAATAGGATATCCTGCTAGATTTGAGCCTGGCTTCCCAGGGGAATTGTTTATGCGGGAAGCAGGCAAAAGGAAGGGAAGTGTTTGTTATTCACACCTTCCAGCAAAAGGTATCCCCCAGCAGACAATCAAAGTGAGTAACTTTATTAAATATAAGAATATTATGAGATGTCCTTGGCTGAACCGGCTAAGAATTACATAAGTGTATTGGCGGGAGTCAGCCGATCTTTTGAGTCTAAACATTGTATATGTAACTGTGGCTAAATGCCAGATATTATTATCTCTATTAATTTTCATATTACACTGTAATTTTTGGTCTCTCTGCGAGCGTCAGGTGTCAAGGAATGTGTTAATATATCTCACCTGATTGTATGTATTACGGAACGGAAGTTATGCAATGATTTGCAGTAAATATGAAATTTTGGTTGAGTTCTGAGAAACTGCAGCCCCCCTGCTATGATAATGAGCAGGAAGGCTAGAATTTACATACCTGGTCATCAAAAGCTAATTGCTAATTGTTATGCTTGGCCTAGGGACCAAGGGAAGTGGATGTTTTTGTAAATGTGGTAATTCACACTTCAATGGAAGCCAAAAGAGCTTCAAAGACTTTTTACTAGACGGCACGGAGCCGTAAACTGGGAAAGAGGGGGTTAAAATGATATATAAGTCAGAACCACCTTTTACCCATTGTTGTTCATGTTGTCCATTGTTCTGCATGCAAATGATCTTCAGGCCTGCATGTCATCAGGCCTGTTGTGCTATACCATCTTTATTGCTGAGAAGAAATGCCATGCAATGTCTTGGGCTGATTGCTGCATGAAACTGCCAGTCCAGCTGGGACTGTTTTCATTATTTTCATCTTTTAAGTAAGTGTCTATATTTTGCCTGTTATTTGTACATATTTGCTGTGTTCACCTTTATCAAGGAATAAAATCACTTTATTATATCTTAAGTCTCGTCCCAGTTCAAACCCAGGTATATATATATTTATATATAGTTTTGGTGTCAATTACAGCCTGTCGCAAGCTCTCGTGACAGGCTTGTAATTAACTGGTGGCAGCGGTGGGATTGAACTGGACCTGGATTACAGTATTCTGCGGGGTACTGTGATCCAGTGGGAACTTGATGGTAATTGCAAGTTCCTGGGACTAAAGATATTGAACACACAGTGTACAACATATAACACAAGATATGGCACCTCCTCACTGTTCCCCTACTTGTGAGAAGCATTGCCTCCAGAACCAAAGTGCCGGCCATCCGTCTGACTGGAGCCGGGCACTGAGACCGGAGGAGTGCATCAAGTCGGCGCGGGAACCAGCAGCCAGCAAGGCTGAGAGAGAGACAGCAATCGGTGAGCATGAAACCCGGCAGGCTGAGCAAAGATCCACAGCTGCAGCTGCTGTAACCATCAGACATGTGGAGGGAGCGGGTGGTCTTGCACCAGGAGAGGTATTGGCCGTTGTGGCGGCCAGTCCATTTTTCCCAGAATTGCTGGCCCTGCTGTTGGCGCAGGGAGAGATGTCCCCAGCTGAGCGGCTCGAGCAACTGAAGCTGGCAATGATCCGACCCGCTTATCCCCTCCCAGAGCACGGCGCTCAGGCAACTCCGCTCTGGACTCCGTTGCCCATTGCTGGGGTTAGTCCACCGGTGGCGGAGAAGCACCAGCAGTTGCTGCTGGAACTGCCAACAAATGGGCCACAATAATGCCCAGTGCCCTGACCGTGCGCGGTCAGGCGAAGAAGCCCCTCAGGGCCAACGCTCACGAGCTGCGGAAAAGATGACCCAGTTAGCGGCATCCTCTGATGGCTCCCGCCCAGCCGGGGCGACAACCCTCCGCGGGACGTCTCCTGGAGAACCTGGACGGGCTGCATCAGCAACAGAGGCGGAGAGCAGCGGCCATCCACCTGATCCCGGCGGAGAACCAGCGGCGGCGGCAGAGGAAAAGCCGCCACTCCGGCATCCTGCCGGCGGCAGTTTTATTTGGGGGGAGGGACAGGGTTTGCGGGAGGGGGTTATTTTACCAAGTTTGCATGGAGCTGTGTTCCTCCACAAAGACCTGGGACCCTTGTCCTGCACCGTTTTACCTGTACCCAACCCGGGCGCTGTTGCGGCAGTGGCCCGGTGCTGCCCAGCCCAGATGGGGCCGGCGGCGGCCGCTCCAGTCCCCCTGCAATTGGGACCAACGAAGGCGACGGTCTCTGCGGGGACCAGCAAGGTAAGCCAGACCAAGTCGCAGACTGACCCTGACTTATTTTTCCCTATGACTGTACCCTGTTGTTTCACTATAGGGGTGACCGAGGGGTGGCAGGAGATAGGCGTACCAGGGGAGGGGAAGGACGGGCAGCTTGTAGGGCAGCTAGATGTCCCCATTACCCCGGTGGAGCAGCAAGGGGACTCTCAGTTAAGAGCCCAACTGTTGCAGCCTTGCTATGGGCTGGAGGTGTCCGGGGTTGTGGCAAAGTTAGACCACCCCCAGATTACCTGCCAGCCAAGAGCTAAGGTGGGTGCATCTGCACCAGCAACCCTGAGCTCATCCCTGGTAATGGGGAGACAGTGTCAGGGAGATGGCCTCACTCAGGTGTCCCTAGGATCCAGGTTAGGATTATCTAGGGAGAAGTGGAGTGAGGGGAGGCTGCAGGTAGGTAGCCAGCATCAGATCTCAGGGGAGGGGAAGGAAGGGCAGCTTGTAGGGCCGCCAGGCTTCCCCATTACCTGGGCGGAGCAGCAAGGGGACTCTCAGTTAAGAGCCCCACTGTTGCAGCCTTGCTATGGGCTGGAGGTACCAGGGGTTGTGGCACAGTTAGACCACCCCCAGATTACCTGCCAGCCAGAAGCTAAGGTGGGTGCATCTGCACCAGCAACCCTGAGCTCACCTCCAGTAATGGGGGCACAGCTTCAGGGAGAGGGGCTAGCCCCGTTAGCACCCAGCTCTAGGGTAGGATTGCCTGGGAGAGGGTTGGGTGGGCCAGTGGGAACCGGGGAGGGAAGGCAGCAAGTGAGCCAGCCAGTTTTCCCCGCTACCCTGGCAGAGCCTCAGGGGGTGTCTCAGATCAGCAACCCCCTGTTGCAGCCTGGCTATGGGCTGGGGGTATCCAGGGCAGTGGCAGGCTTGTGCCACCCCAGGGATACCTGCCAGCCAAGAGCTAAGGCAGTTGCATCTGGAGAGGTGCCCCTGAGCTCATCCCTGGTAAGGGGGAGACAGTGTCAGGGAGATGGCCTCACTCAGGTATCCCTAGGACCCAGGTTAGGGTTAGCTAGGGAGAAGTGGAGTGAGGGGAGGCTGCAGGTAGGTAGCCAGCAGCAGATCTCAGTGAGAGAAGGAGGGCTAGTGGTAGCCAGGGAGGGAAAGCAGCAGGTATTGCAGCTAGAGTTTCCCGTTACCCTGGCAGAGCCCCAGGGGGTTTCTCAGATCAGCAACCCACTGTTGCAGCCTAGCTATGGGCTGGAGGTATCATGGGCAGTGACCAGTTTTTGCCACCCCAGGGATACCTGCCAGCCAAGCGCTAAGGCGGTTGCGTCTGGAGAGGTGCCCCTGAGCTCATCCCTGGTAAGGGGGAGACAAGGTCAGGGAGGTAGGTGCACTCAGGTAGTTCCAGGGTCTGGGTTAGGATTGCCCAGGGAGGAGAGGAGTGCAGGTGGGCTGCAGGGAGGTAAGCAGCAGGCTGAGGTGCTGGGCCTAGGGGAGGCTAGGCAGGGAGGCACCGTGGAGCAGGGGAAGATAGGAAGTCAGTGGGGTGTCAGGCAGCTGGCAGAAGCTAGGGGTGGGCTAGGTAGGCAGAAAGTCCCTTGCTATGATGGGCCAGGAGTGACCCCCCTGACAGATTCCCCCGGGTCCCCAAAGGAAGGGCTGTGGGTAGATAGGCAGCCAGGGAGGAGAGTCAGGAGTATAGCGGAGCAGCTACGGGTGGGCACAGAGCCAGGGCAGGTAGGGTCCCTACAGAATAGTGACATAACCCTGTCCCAGACTTGGTTGACAGGAAAGCGACGGTCTGTGCTATATAGCTGGTCTCCTGTTGGTGCAGAGATATGCCAGTCTCTGGGCAATGTGCAGCCTAGTCTGCACAGGAGCCCCTTTCACCCTGGACTTGGTTCCCAAGGCACTGGGTGGGGGGCAGAGGGAGGCAAAGGGGAATGCTCGGCTTTGCAGGAACTGGACTTTACTCTCCACTGCGGCCAGGACAACAAGGTCAATGCCGGAGGACAATTTTGCCAGGCCAATCCCTCAGGACGTAATGAGGGTGTCAAGGGCGCCCGTGGTACCCCAGTGCCTGGGGGAGGCGACTGGGGCACCAGGGCCCCATTGAGCCGGGGAGGTGTGACGATAGTGAGGGTTTGGCCCGGGATTAACGGGGTTACACCCCAAGGGCCCCCCTCTAGCCTCGCCAGGGAGACAAGGGGTTAACTGGGCTGAGGCCCAGAAATGTTATTTTACCCTTGTTATAACCTGTAAATGTATTTTCCCCTGTCCCATTGTAATGTCTGGGTTAATCAGTACCTGCATAACACACACACTGGATCATCAGGGGTTAACTGTGTAAGCCCAGTGGGCTAGTTAATGCGTTATCTGTGTATTCCCTTTGCCTCATGGGCCTGCAACTGCCTGTGTCAGCTTGTAAGTGGATTGCCTTGTATGGGTGGCCTCTTATGAGAAATAGCTGCAGGGCAGGGATGTCTGGAACATGAGGGGAAAGGGGGGAGAAAATTGTAACCTGTCTTGCCGGCCAGCAAGGTATTCTGAGCTGGTGTCTTAGAGAAGAGGAGGGTTTAGAACCCCACATGATAGATGCAGATGGGAGAATGCAAGCTTGTGCCTAAATATTGCTTCTCTGTGTTTTAAAACTGCATAACCCACCCACTGGGACTTAAGGGGTTAATAAGCTACAGTTTAAGGAAATCCCAGTGTATTGTGTCTGTTCAGGAAACTTGGGACTTCAAAGGGCTTAGGTGTGAATTGGCCAGTTGGATGCTAAATAGGATATCCTGCTAGATTTGAGCCTGGCTTCCCAGGGGAATTGTTTATGCGGGAAGCAGGCAAAAGGAAGGGAAGTGTTTGTTATTCACACCTTCCAGCAAAAGGTATCCCCCAGCAGACAATCAAAGTGAGTAACTTTATTAAATATAAGAATATTATGAGATGTCCTTGGCTGAACCGGCTAAGAATTACATAAGTGTATTGGCGGGAGTCAGCCGATCTTTTGAGTCTAAACATTGTATATGTAACTGTGGCTAAATGCCAGATATTATTATCTCTATTAATTTTCATATTACACTGTAATTTTTGGTCTCTCTGCGAGCGTCAGGTGTCAAGGAATGTGTTAATATATCTCACCTGATTGTATGTATTACGGAACGGAAGTTATGCAATGATTTGCAGTAAATATGAAATTTTGGTTGAGTTCTGAGAAACTGCAGCCCCCCTGCTATGATAATGAGCAGGAAGGCTAGAATTTACATACCTGGTCATCAAAAGCTAATTGCTAATTGTTATGCTTGGCCTAGGGACCAAGGGAAGTGGATGTTTTTGTAAATGTGGTAATTCACACTTCAATGGAAGCCAAAAGAGCTTCAAAGACTTTTTACTAGACGGCACGGAGCCGTAAACTGGGAAAGAGGGGGTTAAAATGATATATAAGTCAGAACCACCTTTTACCCATTGTTGTTCATGTTGTCCATTGTTCTGCATGCAAATGATCTTCAGGCCTGCATGTCATCAGGCCTGTTGTGCTATACCATCTTTATTGCTGAGAAGAAATGCCATGCAATGTCTTGGGCTGATTGCTGCATGAAACTGCCAGTCCAGCTGGGACTGTTTTCATTATTTTCATCTTTTAAGTAAGTGTCTATATTTTGCCTGTTATTTGTACATATTTGCTGTGTTCACCTTTATCAAGGAATAAAATCACTTTATTATATCTTAAGTCTCGTCCCAGTTCAAACCCAGGTATATATATATTTATATATAGTTTTGGTGTCAATTACAGCCTGTCGCAAGCTCTCGTGACAGGCTTGTAATTAACTGGTGGCAGCGGTGGGATTGAACTGGACCTGGATTACAGTATTCTGCGGGGTACTGTGATCCAGTGGGAACTTGATGGTAATTGCAAGTTCCTGGGACTAAAGATATTGAACACACAGTGTACAACATATAACACAAGATATGGCACCTCCTCACTGTTCCCCTACTTGTGAGAAGCATTGCCTCCAGAACCAAAGTGCCGGCCATCCGTCTGACTGGAGCCGGGCACTGAGACCGGAGGAGTGCATCAAGTCGGCGCGGGAACCAGCAGCCAGCAAGGCTGAGAGAGAGACAGCAATCGGTGAGCATGAAACCCGGCAGGCTGAGCAAAGATCCACAGCTGCAGCTGCTGTAACCATCAGACATGTGGAGGGAGCGGGTGGTCTTGCACCAGGAGAGGTATTGGCCGTTGTGGCGGCCAGTCCATTTTTCCCAGAATTGCTGGCCCTGCTGTTGGCGCAGGGAGAGATGTCCCCAGCTGAGCGGCTCGAGCAACTGAAGCTGGCAATGATCCGACCCGCTTATCCCCTCCCAGAGCACGGCGCTCAGGCAACTCCGCTCTGGACTCCGTTGCCCCTTGCTGGGGTTAGTCCACCGGTGGCGGAGAAGCACCAGCAGTTGCTGCTGGAACTGCCAACAAATGGGCCACAATAATGCCCAGTGCCCTGACCGTGCGCGGTCAGGCGAAGAAGCCCCTCAGGGCCAACGCTCATGAGCTGCGGAAAAGATGACCCAGTTAGCGGCATCCTCTGATGGCTCCCGCCCAGCCGGGGCGACAACCCTCCGCGGGACGTCTCCTGGAGAACCTGGACGGGCTGCATCAGCAACAGAGGCGGAGAGCAGCGGCCATCCACCTGATCCCGGCGGAGAACCAGCGGCGGCGGCAGAGGAAAAGCCGCCACTCCGGCATCCTGCCGGCGGCAGTTTTATTTGGGGGGAGGGACAGGGTTTGCGGGAGGGGGTTATTTTACCAAGTTTGCATGGAGCTGTGTTCCTCCACAAAGACCTGGGACCCTTGTCCTGCACCGTTTTACCTGTACCCAACCCGGGCGCTGTTGCGGCAGTGGCCCGGTGCTGCCCAGCCCAGATGGGGCCGGCGGCGGCCGCTCCAGTCCCCCTGCAATTGGGACCAACGAAGGCGACGGTCTCTGCGGGGACCAGCAAGGTAAGCCAGACCAAGTCGCAGACTGACCCTGACTTATTTTTCCCTATGACTGTACCCTGTTGTTTCACTATAGGGGTGACCGAGGGGTGGCAGGAGATAGGCGTACCAGGGGAGGGGAAGGACGGGCAGCTTGTAGGGCAGCTAGATGTCCCCATTACCCCGGTGGAGCAGCAAGGGGACTCTCAGTTAAGAGCCCAACTGTTGCAGCCTTGCTATGGGCTGGAGGTGTCCGGGGTTGTGGCAAAGTTAGACCACCCCCAGATTACCTGCCAGCCAAGAGCTAAGGTGGGTGCATCTGCACCAGCAACCCTGAGCTCATCCCTGGTAATGGGGAGACAGTGTCAGGGAGATGGCCTCACTCAGGTGTCCCTAGGATCCAGGTTAGGATTATCTAGGGAGAAGTGGAGTGAGGGGAGGCTGCAGGTAGGTAGCCAGCATCAGATCTCAGGGGAGGGGAAGGAAGGGCAGCTTGTAGGGCCGCCAGGCTTCCCCATTACCTGGGCGGAGCAGCAAGGGGACTCTCAGTTAAGAGCCCCACTGTTGCAGCCTTGCTATGGGCTGGAGGTACCAGGGGTTGTGGCACAGTTAGACCACCCCCAGATTACCTGCCAGCCAGAAGCTAAGGTGGGTGCATCTGCACCAGCAACCCTGAGCTCACCTCCAGTAATGGGGGCACAGCTTCAGGGAGAGGGGCTAGCCCCGTTAGCACCCAGCTCTAGGGTAGGATTGCCTGGGAGAGGGTTGGGTGGGCCAGTGGGAACCGGGGAGGGAAGGCAGCAAGTGAGCCAGCCAGTTTTCCCCGCTACCCTGGCAGAGCCTCAGGGGGTGTCTCAGATCAGCAACCCCCTGTTGCAGCCTGGCTATGGGCTGGGGGTATCCAGGGCAGTGGCAGGCTTGTGCCACCCCAGGGATACCTGCCAGCCAAGAGCTAAGGCAGTTGCATCTGGAGAGGTGCCCCTGAGCTCATCCCTGGTAAGGGGGAGACAGTGTCAGGGAGATGGCCTCACTCAGGTATCCCTAGGACCCAGGTTAGGGTTAGCTAGGGAGAAGTGGAGTGAGGGGAGGCTGCAGGTAGGTAGCCAGCAGCAGATCTCAGTGAGAGAAGGAGGGCTAGTGGTAGCCAGGGAGGGAAAGCAGCAGGTATTGCAGCTAGAGTTTCCCGTTACCCTGGCAGAGCCCCAGGGGGTTTCTCAGATCAGCAACCCACTGTTGCAGCCTAGCTATGGGCTGGAGGTATCATGGGCAGTGACCAGTTTTTGCCACCCCAGGGATACCTGCCAGCCAAGCGCTAAGGCGGTTGCGTCTGGAGAGGTGCCCCTGAGCTCATCCCTGGTAAGGGGGAGACAAGGTCAGGGAGGTAGGTGCACTCAGGTAGTTCCAGGGTCTGGGTTAGGATTGCCCAGGGAGGAGAGGAGTGCAGGTGGGCTGCAGGGAGGTAAGCAGCAGGCTGAGGTGCTGGGCCTAGGGGAGGCTAGGCAGGGAGGCACCGTGGAGCAGGGGAAGATAGGAAGTCAGTGGGGTGTCAGGCAGTTGGCAGAAGCTAGGGGTGGGCTAGGTAGGCAGAAAGTCCCTTGCTATGATGGGCCAGGAGTGACCCCCCTGACAGATTCCCCCGGGTCCCCAAAGGAAGGGCTGTGGGTAGATAGGCAGCCAGGGAGGAGAGTCGGGAGTATAGCGGAGCAGCTACGGGTGGGCACAGAGCCAGGGCAGGTAGGGTCCCTACAGAATAGTGACATAACCCTGTCCCAGACTTGGTTGACAGGAAAGCGACGGTCTGTGCTATATAGCTGGTCTCCTGTTGGTGCAGAGATATGCCAGTCTCTGGGCAATGTGCAGCCTAGTCTGCACAGGAGCCCCTTTCACCCTGGACTTGGTTCCCAAGGCACTGGGTGGGGGGCAGAGGGAGGCAAAGGGGAATGCCCGGCTTTGCAGGAACTGGACTTTACTCTCCACTGCGGCCAGGACAACAAGGTCAATGCCGGAGGACAATTTTGCCAGGACAATCCCTCAGGACGTAATGAGGGCGTCAAGGGTGCCCGTGGTACCCCAGTGCCTGGGGGAGGTGACTGGGGCACCAGGGCCCCATTGAGCCGGGGAGGTGTGACGATAGTGAGGGTTTGGCCCGGGATTAACGGGGTTACACCCCAAGGGCCCCCCTCTAACCTCGCCAGGGAGACAAGGGGTTAACTGGGCTGAGGCCCAGAAATGTGATTTTACCCTTGTTATAACCTGTAAATGTATTTTCCCCTGTCCCATTGTAATGTCTGGGTTAATCAGTACCTGCATAACACACACACTGGATCATCAGGGGTTAACTGTGTAAGCCCAGTGGGCTAGTTAATGCGTTATCTGTGTATTCCCTTTGCCTCATGGGCCTGCAACTGCCTGTGTCAGCTTGTAAGTGGATTGCCTTGTATGGATGGCCTCTTATGAGAAATAGCTGCAGGGCAGGGATGTCTGGAACATGAGGGGAAAGGGGGGGGAAATTGTAACCTGTCTTGCCGGCCAGCAAGGTATTCTGAGCTGGTGTCTTAGAGAAGAGGAGGTTTTAGAACCCCACATGATAGATGCAGATGGGGGGAATGCAAGCTTGTGCCTAAATATTGCTTCTCTGTGTTTTAAAACTGCATAACCCACCCCCTGGGATTTAAGGGGTTAATAAGCTACAGTTTAAGGAAATCCCAGTGTATTGTGTCTGTTCAGGAAACTTGGGACTTCAAAGGGCTTAGGTGTGAATTGGCCAGTTGGATGCTAAATAGGATATCCTGCTAGATTTGAGCCTGGCTTCCCAGGGGAATTGTTTATGCGGGAAGCAGGCAAAAGGAAGGGAAGTGTTTGTTATTCACACCTTCCAGCAAAAGGTATCCCCCAGCAGACAATCAAAGTGAGTAACTTTATTAAATATAAGAATATTATGAGATGTCCTTGGCTGAACCGGCTAAGAATTACATAAGTGTATTGGCGGGAGTCAGCCGATCTTTTGAGTCTAAACATTGTATATGTAACTGTGGCTAAATGCCAGATATTAATATCTCTATTAATTTTCATATTACACTGTAATTTTTGGTCTCTCTGCGAGCGTCAGGTGTCAAGGAATGTGTTAATATATCTCACCTGATTGTATGTATTACGGAACGGAAGTTATGCAATGATTTGCAGTAAATATGAAATTTTGGTTGAGTTCTGAGAAACTGCAGCCCCCCTGCTATGATAATGAGCAGGAAGGCTAGAATTTACATACCTGGTCATCAAAAGCTAATTGCTAATTGTTATGCGTGGCCTAGGGACCAAGGGAAGTGGATGTTTTTGTAAATGTGGTAATTCACACTTCAATGGAAGCCAAAAGAGCTTCAAAGACTTTTTACTAGACGGCACGGAGCCGTAAACTGGGAAAGAGGGGGTTAAAATGATATATAAGTCAGAACCACCTTTTACCCATTGTTGTTCATGTTGTCCATTGTTCTGCATGCAAATGATCTTCAGGCCTGCATGTCATCAGGCCTTTTGTGCTATACCATCTTGATTGCTGAGAAGAAATGCCATGCAATGTCTTGGGCTGATTGCTGCATGAAACTGCCAGTCCAGCTGGGACTGTTTTCATTATTTTCATCTTTTAAGTAAGTGTCTATATTTTGCCTGTTATTTGTACATATTTGCTGTGTTCACCTTTATCAAGGAATAAAATCACTTTATTATATCTTAAGTCTCGTCCCAGTTCAAACCCAGGTATATATATATTTATATATAGTTTTGGTGTCAATTACAGCCTGTCGCAAGCTCTCGTGACAGGCTTGTAATTAACTGGTGGCAGCGGTGGGATTGAACTGGACCTGGATTACAGTATTCTGCGGGGTACTGTGATCCAGTGGGAACTTGATGGTAATTGCAAGTTCCTGGGACTAAAGATATTGAACACACAGTGTACAACATATAACACAAGATATGGCACCTCCTCACTGTTCCCCTACTTGTGAGAAGCATTGCCTCCAGAACCAAAGTGCCGGCCATCCGTCTGACTGGAGCCGGGCACTGAGACCGGAGGAGTGCATCAAGTCGGCACGGGAACCAGCAGCCAGCAAGGCTGAGAGAGAGACAGCAATCGGTGAGCATGAAACCCGGCACGCTGAGCAAAGATCCACAGCTGCAGCTGCTGTAACCATCAGACATGTGGAGGGAGCGGGTGGTCTTGCACCAGGAGAGGTATTGGCCGTTGTGGCGGCCAGTCCATTTTTCCCAGAATTGCTGGCCCTGCTGTTGGCGCAGGGAGAGATGTCCCCAGCTGAGCGGCTCGAGCAACTGAAGCTGGCAATGATCCGACCCGCTTATCCCCTCCCAGAGCACGGCGCTCAGGCAACTCCGCTCTGGACTCCGTTGCCCCTTGCTGGGGTTAGTCCACCGGTGGCGGAGAAGCACCAGCAGTTGCTGCTGGAACTGCCAACAAATGGGCCACAATAATGCCCAGTGCCCTGACCGTGCGCGGTCAGGCGAAGAAGCCCCTCAGGGCCAACGCTCACGAGCTGCGGAAAAGATGACCCAGTTAGCGGCATCCTCTGATGGCTCCCGCCCAGCCGGGGCGACAACCCTCCGCGGGACGTCTCCTGGAGAACCTGGACGGGCTGCATCAGCAACAGCGGCGGAGAGCAGCGGCCATCCACCTGATCCCGGCGGAGAACCAGCGGCGGCGGCAGAGGAAAAGCCGCCACTCCGGCATCCTGCCGGCGGCAGTTTTATTTGGGGGGAGGGACAGGGTTTGCGGGAGGGGGTTATTTTACCAAGTTTGCATGGAGCTGTGTTCCTCCACAAAGACCTGGGACCCTTGTCCTGCACCGTTTTACCTGTACCCAACCCGGGCGCTGTTGCGGCAGTGGCCCGGTGCTGCCCAGCCCAGATGGGGCCGGCGGCGGCCGCTCCAGTCCCCCTGCAATTGGGACCAACGAAGGCGACGGTCTCTGTGGGGACCAGCAAGGTAAGCCAGACCAAGTCGCAGACTGACCCTGACTTATTTTTCCCTATGACTGTACCCTGTTGTTTCACTATAGGGGTGACCGAGGGGTGGCAGGAGATAGGGGTACCAGGGGAGGGGAAGGACGGGCAGCTTGTAGGGCAGCTAGATGTCCCCATTACCCCGGTGGAGCAGCAAGGGGACTCTCAGTTAAGAGCCCAACTGTTGCAGCCTTGCTATGGGCTGGAGGTGTCCGGGGTTGTGGCAAAGTTAGACCACCCCCAGATTACCTGCCAGCCAAGAGCTAAGGTGGGTGCATCTGCACCAGCAACCCTGAGCTCATCCCTGGTAATGGGGAGACAGTGTCAGGGAGATGGCCTCACTCAGGTGTCCCTAGGATCCAGGTTAGGATTAGCTAGGGAGAAGTGGAGTGAGGGGAGGCTGCAGGTAGGTAGCCAGCATCAGATCTCAGGGGAGGGGAAGGAAGGGCAGCTTGTAGGGCCGCCAGGCTTCCCCATTACCTGGGCGGAGCAGCAAGGGGACTCTCAGTTAAGAGCCCCACTGTTGCAGCCTTGCTATGGGCTGGAGGTACCAGGGGTTGTGGCACAGTTAGACCACCCCCAGATTACCTGCCAGCCAGAAGCTAAGGTGGGTGCATCTGCACCAGCAACCCTGAGCTCACCTCCGGTAATGGGGGCACAGCTTCAGGGAGAGGGGCTAGCCCCGTTAGCACCCAGCTCTAGGGTAGGATTGCCTGGGAGAGGGTTGGGTGGGCCAGTGGGAACCGGGGAGGGAAGGCAGCAAGTGAGCCAGCCAGTTTTCCCCGCTACCCTGGCAGAGCCTCAGGGGGTGTCTCAGATCAGCAACCCCCTCTTGCAGCCTGGCTATGGGCTGGGGGTATCCAGGGCAGTGGCAGGCTTGTGCCACCCCAGGGATACCTGCCAGCCAAGAGCTAAGGCAGTTGCATCTGGAGAGGTGCCCCTGAGCTCATCCCTGGTAAGGGGGAGACAGTGTCAGGGAGATGGCCTCACTCAGGTATCCCTAGGACCCAGGTTAGGGTTAGCTAGGGAGAAGCGGAGTGAGGGGAGGCTGCAGGTAGGTAGCCAGCAGCAGATCTCAGTGAGAGAAGGAGGGCTAGTGGTAGCCAGGGAGGGAAAGCAGCAGGTATTGCAGCTAGAGTTTCCCGTTACCCTGGCAGAGCCCCAGGGGGTTTATCAGATCAGCAACCCACTGTTGCAGCCTAGCTATGGGCTGGGGGTATCATGGGCAGTGACCAGTTTTTGCCACCCCAGGGATACCTGCCAGCCAAGCGCTAAGGCGGTTGCGTCTGGAGAGGTGCCCCTGAGCTCATCCCTGGTAAGGGGGAGACAAGGTCAGGGAGGTAGGTGCACTCAGGTAGTTCCAGGGTCTGGGTTAGGATTGCCCAGGGAGGAGAGGAGTGCAGGTGGGCTGCAGGGAGGTAAGCAGCAGGCTGAGGTGCTGGGCCTAGGGGAGGCTAGGCAGGGAGGCACCGTGGAGCAGGGGAAGATAGGAAGTCAGTGGGGTGTCAGGCAGTTGGCAGAAGCTAGGGGTGGGCTAGGTAGGCAGAAAGTCCCTTGCTATGACGGGCCAGGAGTGACCCCCCTGACAGATTCCCCCGGGTCCCCAAAGGAAGGGCTGTGGGTAGATAGGCAGCCAGGGAGGAGAGTCGGGAGTATAGCGGAGCAGCTACGGGTGGGCACAGAGCCAGGGCAGGTAGGGTCCCTACAGAATAGTGACATAACCCTGTCCCAGACTTGGTTGACAGGAAAGCGACGGTCTGTGCTATATAGCTGGTCTCCTGTTGGTGCAGAGATATGCCAGTCTCTGGGCAATGTGCAGCCTAGTCTGCACAGGAGCCCCTTTCACCCTGGACTTGGTTCCCAAGGCACTGGGTGGGGGGCAGAGGGAGGCAAAGGGGAATGCCCGGCTTTGCAGGAACTGGACTTTACTCTCCACTGCGGCCAGGACAACAAGGTCAATGCCGGAGGACAATTTTGCCAGGCCAATCCCTCAGGACGTAATGAGGGCGTCAAGGGTGCCCGTGGTACCCCAGTGCCTGGGGGAGGCGACTGGGGCACCAGGGCCCCATTGAGCCGGGGAGGTGTGACGATAGTGAGGGTTTGGCCCGGGATTAACGGGGTTACACCCCAAGGGCCCCCCTCTAACCTCACCAGGGAGACAAGGGGTTAACTGGGCTGAGGCCCAGAAATGTGATTTTACCCTTGTTATAACCTGTAAATGTATTTTCCCCTGTCCCATTGTAATGTCTGGGTTAATCAGTACCTGCATAACACACACACTGGATCATCAGGGGTTAACTGTGTAAGCCCAGTGGGCTAGTTAATGCGTTATCTGTGTATTCCCTTTGCCTCATGGGCCTGCAACTGCCTGTGTCAGCTTGTAAGTGGATTGCCTTGTATGGATGGCCTCTTATGAGAAATAGCTGCAGGGATGTCTGGAACATGAGGGGAAAGGGGGGGGAAATTGTAACCTGTCTTGCCGGCCAGCAAGATATTCTGAGCTGGTGTCTTAGAGAAGAGGAGGTTTTAGAACCCCACATGATAGATACAGATGGGGGGAATGCAAGCTTGTGCCTAAATATTGCTTGTCTGTGTTTTAAAACTGCATAACCCACCCACTGGGATTTAAGGGGTTAATAAGCTACAGTTTAAGGAAATCCCAGTGTATTGTGTCTGTTCAGGAAACTTGGGACTTCAAAGGGCTTAGGTGTGAATTGGCCAGTTGGATGCTAAATAGGATATCCTGCTAGATTTGAGCCTGGCTTCCCAGGGGAATTGTTTATGCGGGAAGCAGGCAAAAGGAAGGGAAGTGTTTGTTATTCACACCTTCCAGCAAAAGGTATCCCCCAGCAGACAATCAAAGTGAGTAACTTTATTAAATATAAGAATATTATGAGATGTCCTTGGCTGAACCGGCTAAGAATTACATAAGTGTATTGGCGGGAGTCAGCCGATCTTTTGAGTCTAAACATTGTATATGTAACTGTGGCTAAATGCCAGATATTAATATCTCTATTAATTTTCATATTACACTGTAATTTTTGGTCTCTCTGCGAGCGTCAGGTGTCAAGGAATGTGTTAATATATCTCACCTGATTGTATGTATTACGGAACGGAAGTTATGCAATGATTTGCAGTAAATATGACATTTTGGTTGAGTTCTGAGAACCTGCAGCCCCCCTGCTATGATAATGAGCAGGAAGGCTAGAATTTACATACCTGGTCATCAAAGGCTAATTGCTAATTGTTATGCGTGGCCTAGGGACCAAGGGAAGTGGATGTTTTTGTAAATGTGGTAATTCACACTTCAATGGAAGCCAAAAGAGCTTCAAAGACTTTTTACTAGACGGCACGGAGCCGTAAACTGGGAAAGAGGGGGTTAAAATGATATATAAGTCAGAACCACCTTTTACCCATTATTGTTCATGTTGTCCATTGTTCTGCATGCAAATGATCTTCAGGCCTGCATGTCATCAGGCCTGTTGTGCTATACCATCTTGATTGCATGGCATTTCTTCTCAGCAATGTCTTGGGCTGATTGCTGCATGAAACTGCCAGTCCAGCTGGGACTGTTTTCATTATTTTCATCTTTTAAGTAAGTGTCTATATTTTGCCTGTTATTTGTACATATTTGCTGTGTTCACCTTTATCAAGGAATAAAATCACTTTATTATATCTTAAGTCTCGTCCCAGTTCAAACCCAGGTATATATATATTTATATATAGTTTTGGTGTCAATTACAGCCTGTCGCAAGCTCTCGTGACACCTTGCACCTAGGAAAGCGTATTTTTAACCCCAGACCGCAGTTAGTGTATATTCTTGTATTTCTGTGTGTTTCCGAGGTCTTATCCGAATAAACCGCAATTTATTTTACTGCCTGTTTTGCCCTGTGACTGATCCCTTAAATATAAAGGTGTATTTGGCCTAGTCTCCCGTGACAGTTAGCCCCATTCTCAGAAAGTGTGTTAACTGTGCAAATTGTGTTACATTGTGTGTATGTCTTTTCCTGAAATAAATTACAATTTATTTTACCTCCTTGCTTTGCTCAATCAATGATCCCGGTATAAAAAGGTGTTAATAAACCTGGTCTCCCGTGACACATGCGCAAGAGAATACTCCGGCCGGAGATCCTGGTGCACATGCGCAGAGGTCTCGGTGTGCAAGGAATCAGCGTGTCCGGCCTGCAGGGGTGGGATGAGTGGCGTCCGACGGGTGCCCCCCCGCCAATCCCCTTCTTCGCTTCCCCCGGTCCTGTCTCCCCACCCGAAGTCTTCCCTTTGAAAAAGTCACCCGTGAGTGACGAAATGCGTCAGGGAGCGTCATTACGTCAGACGCATTGACACTGACGTCATCACCGTGCGCTGGAACAGATTGATCCGCGCGATTGCTGCAGAGGCTTGAATTACACGGAGCCACTTTCCAGGACTCTAACCCAGTTCTACAGAGGATTACCTGCCCTGGACACTTGTTGGGACATTGATCCTGATACTGCAAGACCGGGATAACCCCAAGAAGCTGCAGACACTAACCGGATGGTGGTGATTATATCACGCAATGCTTGATTTTATTGTACTTTGTAAGTGCATTTCTTATCCCCTCCTCCCCTTCCCCTCATTAAATTTACTATTTTACGCTATGGGCATGCGCTCTCTCCTCCATTTTTCATAGATAGATATATATATATATATATATATATATATATATGAAAGAAAAAAGAAAAGAAAACAGGCGCACACCTAGTGCATTAAAGTTTAACAATAATTTTATGGAACATTTAAAACCAGACAAATGCCCACTCACAAGTAAAGCGTTATTTGAAAGCAGTTATGAGATTGGCCCTCATAAGCCAGTGGTGCCGTTCGAGCCTGTAATGGTGTCCTCTCGTGCGCGGTCTCCTTCTACCGGAAGTGACGCTCACCCGGTCTGGTGTCCCGCACAAAACGGAAGTCCCTCCAGGAAACCGAGGCCTCTCCTGACTGCCTCTAGCTGCTGCACCACCAATCAAGCCAAACGATGTGTCCACTGATCTGCTTTGCTGAGCCTCCCACAAGCTGCGTTCCTCTCAGTCTGCTCTCAGTGGGACAAATGTCTGCTCTGCTCTAGCCACGCCCTACGCGTTTCGTCATCGATGATGACTTCTTCAGGGGATACCCATTGGTTGTATCCCCACAGTATTTATAGTGAGGTTCATTTGCAAACATAATTAAAAACAATTAATCAATTACAACATTAATAAAAACACTTTAAACTAGTCCATTGGTACAATTACTAATACTACACTGATCACAATGGACAAGTTCTAAGGACCACACTGTACTATTGGAGAATTTTATAGCTCATAAGATGTTAACAAATATATATGGGTAGAAAAAATGAATATTGTACTGAAACTACCTATTTGTGCAATAGAGATAATTGATAAATGTATTAAATCAACATGTAGTGCCATATAGATGTGTGGCTACTAATTGAATTACCAAGTACTTACTAGTTGGATAGAGTTAACCATACTTCATGACAATAGATGACAATTAGTTGTGATTCTATTCACAAAACATGATTGGCAATTTGGAACAAGATTTAATTGAGAGATCCCAAGAATTGGAGAATACTATCAAAACTGAATACCATCAATTAACCCCTTTATAGTATGTTCAGCAAACAATGTGCTACATAAATTAAACAAATCAGGTCTTAGGGCATGGTATAATACCTGTTGAATGATCCATCTGTGATTGATTGCAATTGGAGTCAGAGGTGGAGCAAAGAAGATGGTTTAAGCAAGAACAGAAGAATGCTCAGAAAGGCTAGCAATGAAGTGATGAAGTGACTATGTATAAATGGTGTATAATATATGTGATATTAAATAATAATGTGTTTGTGATGTATTGATAAAGTGAAATGGAAAAATTGTAATGATAAAATATATTAATATAAAGAATAGATATTAAAGTGATTGGATAATGTGTATGTGTAGGTGATTATCCAAATATTTTAATAATGAAATATAAATGTGAAGTTAATGATATGAATGAATGTATAACCTCTATTGGTAATGACGTGTAAAATGTATAAAAATGTAAACATATATGTTGAGACCTGTTCTGGACTCAAACAGACACATCCGCAGTACAATGCATTATTGGGAATATATATAGCCATAATGGAATGCAATGCAATAAATGCCTCAAAAAATTCCTCAAAAAATTCTGTGAAGGATGAATATTTTAGAGAGTTGACATGTCACCATAGTTCAGAGGGAGTGCCGAAGCACTCAAACCAGACCTCCGAAGGATCACCCACCTGGAGTGATCACACTATGGTGCTAATGTCTATGTGATCATTATGTCCACTTGGGTGCAAAGTATCTAGAATATACATCCAATAGGTCTCCCTCATACACAATCTTTTGAAACGATCACCACCCATAAATGTAGGGGGAATGAACTCGATGCCCATAACTCGTAAGGACCTAGGATCTTTCGAATGTTCATTACAATAGTGGCGGGAGAGATTGTGTGTTAGACACCCATTGATTATATTTCTTCGATGCTCTAAAAACCTCGTGCTTAGGGCTCTTGATGTGCGGCCTACATATTGTAGACCGCACTCACATGATATAAGATAGATCACATAGTCACTAAGGCAGTTGATATATTCTGCTATATCATGTGATGTCCCATTGGAATAAGATTTAAATTTATTGGTTTTTATCAAATGTTTGCACGTTAAGCATCTACTTCTCCCGCATCCAAAGTTTCCCTTAACCCTAATGGGAACAGATCCATCCACTCTACAATTGTTGACTAGCTTAGATGTTTTTAATTTGCTCGGAGCAATTATTGTTTTTATACTCCTTGCTTTCCTGAAGATCACAGGAGCATGTGTTGGCAACAGGTGACCAATCTCTGGATCGCTAACCAAGATGTTCCAATGGTCATTTATTATTTTCTTAATTTGTTTGGCAGACTGATTGAACTGTGTAATAAACTGAGGTACAGAACCTGTAGAGTTAACCTTATTTTTTGATATTGTTTTACTTTTGGATTTCTCCAATAAAGACGCGCGATCCAGTAAACTGGCATCTGAAAACGATTTGTTAACAACTGCCATATCATAGCCTTTTTCCTGGAACTTCATTGAAAGATCTGTACCCTGGGTATAAAAGTCTATGTCCATTGAACAGTTGCGTCTTAATCTGTAGAACTGACTTTTTGGCACATTGTCTAACCATTTTTTATAATGATTGCTACCATATTGTAGGTAGCTGTTCGCAGCCACTGTTTTAAAGTGTGTTTTGGTATGAATGACATCTTGAGGACCCACAAATAGTTCTAAATCCAAAAATACTATGGTATCTGGGTGTGTAATATATGTGAATTTTAACCCCATATTGTTATCATTAAAGGCTTCCAAAATCTCCTCCAGGGACCCCCTCTCACCATCCCAAATAATAAGGATATCATCTATGAAGCGGCCATAGTAGACCAAACCCGCCCCCAGCGCAGCGTTCCCCCAAACATGTGTACTCTCCCACAGTCCCATGTAGAGGTTAGCATAGCTGGGAGCAAATTTGGCCCCCATGGCCGTTCCACAGATTTGCAAATAATACGTGTTTCCAAATAGAAAATAATTGTGATTCAACATAAATTTAATGCATGCTAATAGGAAAAGCCTGTGTGAAGAGTGCAACTCGGGATCTGACTCTAAAAAGTGACTAATTGCCTCGATACCTTTTAAGTGCTCAATACAGGTGTAAAGTGAGGATACATCACATGTAGCCCAGTGATAGGTATCCTTCCACTTGATGTCAGAGATGGAGTCAATGACATGCAACGTGTCCCGTATGTAAGAACGCAATTTGATGACATGGGGTTGTAAATAATAATCCACATATTGGGACACGTTGGATGTCATTGAGCCAATCCCCGACACAATAGGCCTCCCAGGTGGTTTAACTATATCTTTGTGCAATTTAGGAATGTGATAGAAAATAGGGGTTCTAGGGTGTTTAATGTATAGAAATTTGTGTTCCAATTTTGAAATAATCCCTTCAGTGAATGCGCCCCGGAGAAGATCTCGGAACTCCACCTGATAACCCTCTAAAGGGTCCTCAATAAGAGTCTGATACGATGTTGTATCAAGGAGGAGGCGATGGGCCTCACAGAGGTAGTCTGCCCTATCCTGCAGGACAATCGCCCCCCCCTTGTCAGCTTGGCGAACAATTAAATCACCATTACTTTTTATGTTTTGCAATGCCAAATTTTCTTCTTTTGTAAGGTTGTTGTATTTCAGTTCCACATTATCAAGACACAACTGTTCTAAGTCCCTCAGGACTACTGTATAGAATGTTTCAATGAAGTTGCCCTTTGATTGATAAGGGAAGTATGTTGATTTAGGGACAAATGGTGACGATTTACATTTCAGTGAAGTATCCTGAACTAGATCAATTGGGGTTAGATAGGAGTCTAAACATATATTTGAACCTTCCTCATGTATAGTGATGTCCAATAATGAGTTATTGGCTAGATCCTGGTTATCAAGTGCAGATCTTTTTATGGATGGACCCATTAGTTTTCCAGTAACACTACCATATTGTGAGTTGTTTATTTGGTCTGATTCTACTAAGAATGATGTCAGGGCATTTATACATTCTTTTTCTTGTGTATTAAATTGCAATTCCGAATGGTCATCTCCTTTCAGGGTGAAATGTCGCATCAATGTTAACTTGCGGATGTATCTATTCAGATCCACGAACAGGTCAAACCTATTGGGTGTACTATTTGGAGCATATGAAAGTCCTTTAGAAAGAAGTGATAAATGATGTGTAGTGAGTATGTGTGACGAAAGGTTGTAAATACCGTGTTTATGTGGTGTAGCTGCCAACATCTTTATTTTCTTCTGTCCTTGCTTCTTCGCTCCTCCTCTGACTCCCCTGAATCTCTTTTTCTTCGGGGTAATTGTGAATTCTGTTTCTCCCAAAGTGGATATCTCTTTTCTTTTTCTCTCTGTTCTAAAAAAGAAGAAGTGGATTGATGTGATTTGTCAGGTGAAACATGATTTATTAAATTAGAAACCTTACTGGTAGTTTTTGATCTAGCTCCTTCTCTATGTTCCACTGCAATTTGTTCATGGGATTCCCCATTATCCTCACAACCGTCCCCCAAAACAGAGTACCGATTGGAGGTGGAACAACTTGCAGTGGAAGCTGTAGGAGTGACCTTATCCTTCCTATCCATCCTAGCTTCTTTAATTAAAGTGATGATTTCATTTTTTTCTTTCTCATTGGATGTAGGTTTCTTGTTTATTTTGGAATCTCTATTCTCCTGTCTATAACCTGAGTTTGATCTACCATACCTACGGTGTTGGAAAGAATCACCCTTCCTTCTCCAATTCCTTACTCTATCATTTGCATAATCATCTTTATCACGTTTGAGTTTGTTTGTTTTTCTATCTATGATTTCTTTCTCAAATGATATTACCCTCTTGTGTACTGTTTCATCCAATCTAATAAATTCCTCCGTACCTTCAAATGGTTTAATAATCTCTTGTACTTGAGCTATCTCCTTCCCTACTTTCTCCAATCTTTCTTTTCTGTAGGAGATCAAGAGGTTAATGAGGGACACTGAGCATGTTTCCAAAATGGCATTCCATTCTTTTGTAAATGTTTCAGGTGCCTCAAATGTTGGTTTTTTTGTTATTCTTAAACCTCTTGGAACTAACTTAATATCTATATAGTTCTGAAGAGAAAGTAGGTCCAACCAATTTCTTGTTTCATCTTTAGTAAAATTCTCCAATTCCTGAAAATAGTTTTTGAGATTTATATTGTTCTCCACAGTATCAGTGGTGTCCTCATTTACAATGTTTGCAAGTTTATTCCTTCTGGCTAAACGTTCTTCACAGTTTTGCATCATTTTAGTGAGTGTAATCTAACACTTTTATAAAAACTAACAATTTACACTAAATAGTCACTAACTAAAGTGAGTGAAATACTTGAGTTTAAACAGATAATTCCAACAATTCAAGGTTATAGCAATGGCAGCTACCTTTTGAAGTGATATATAACAAAACAAAACAGAAATAATAAAGGAGCGCCTAATGCAACAACCTGCCTAACTGTGAATAAGTAGCCAACTGCGTTGATACAACCTATGGGGTGGCTAAAGTGAAATAATATAATTAAAAAACCCTATGTGATTCTAAGATAAAATGTGTAATAACTTTAATACAAAGTGTACATAACAAAATTGTTAAAAAATGCTTCTGGAAAAAAAAAAATTTTTATGTTGTAATACAAAAAATATATAGAATAAAATAAAAAATATAAAAAATATGAAAAAATGAAAATAAAAACTTTTTTCCAAAAAAAAGGTGTGCGCCTGTTTTCTTTTCTTTTTTCTTTCATAGGTATTCCTAGGGAGTTGTGATCCCTTATAAACGGGCTGCCTATACCTGGATGCATTCACTTGGAACAGGACTCTGTGACTTTTAAGGTTTTTTAAAAGTTTTTTGGAAAAAAGTTTTTATTTTCATTTTTTCATATTTTTTATATTTTTTATTTTATTCTATATATTTTTTGTATTACAACATAAAAAATTTTTTTTTTCCAGAAGCATTTTTTAACAATTTTGTTATGTACACTTTGTATTAAAGTTATTACACATTTTATCTTAGAATCACATAGGGTTTTTTAATTATATTATTTCACTTTAGCCACCCCATAGGTTGTATCAACGCAGTTGGCTACTTATTCACAGTTAGGCAGGTTGTTGCATTAGGCGCTCCTTTATTATTTCTGTTTTGTTTTGTTATATATATATATATATATATATATATATATATATATCTATCTGTGTGTGTGTGTGTGTGTGTGTGTGTGTGTGTATATATATATGTGTGTGTGTGTGTGTGTGTATATATGTATACATGTATGTGTGTGTGTCTGTGTCTGTGTGAGGGGAGGATGTCAGTCTGAGAGCAGAGAGAGGGTACTGGCGTCCTCCGTTGCTAGGTAGCACGCTTAATGCGTAGTAACACCACAGTAACTGGATACACAATGAACTGCCCATGCGTAAGCCCCATCACGGTCTGTCTGACACAGCAGGCTCAACGTCGTCAGCGGGAATGCCAGCATTAATACAGTTCAATTATAAAAACACAGTGGGGAAACACACGTGAATGAGGGGCTGGGGAGATAAAAACAAGTATACCAGAGTCGCGGGTAGCAGATATCAAAGAACATAGTGAAACCAACCACACAAATATCAGCAAGGTGGTATAGAGGCTAAAATACAATACCCTCTGTCACGGTGACTTTATGGCAGGCTGTAATTTACACACAAATATATATAAAAGATAATATATATACTAGAACTGGGTCTGAACTGGAACCAGACTTAGATATGATAAAATATAATTTATTCCTTGATAAAGGTGAACACACAAAATGTACAAATAACAGGCAAAATATAGACACTTACTTAAAGATTAGGACAGAAAGCCATCAGGATACAGACTGGGCCATTTCTTCCATATTTTAGCTGACATCACAGCAATACATGCAGGACACATGCAGAACATGAAGGCCTTTTGCATGAAGACATGAAGGACAATAGCCATAGGCTGAGCCTGGTTCTTATACAATTATTTCCCTTTGAACCAATCTAAACCCAGCCCCTCTCATAAATCAGTGGTGAAGTTGACAGTTTTCCTCAGAGTAAAACTCCTCCCACCCCACGACGTTTAAAAACTGCTTTTCCCTATCTAAATAACTTCATAACTTGTTCAGTGATACTTACTGGCACGCGAGCATATTAATACATTCCGTCACGCCTGACGCTCCCAAAGAGACTAAATATTACAGTGTAATATTAAAATTAAGAGAGATATTAATATCTGTCTGTTCGAACCGGCTAAACATCAGGTGTTTGTAACTGTTAGTTGCGGGTAACTCCCACGAATACACATATGTAACTCTTAGCATGTTCAGCCAAGGACATCTCATAATATTCTTATATTTAATAAGGTCACCCATTCTGATTTTCTCCTTGGGTAGCCCCACCCCTTGCCCCCATCAATAAATCCTTTGAAGCAGGGACCCCTGGGGGGGGAGGTGAGGGGGGGACATTTGTCCCTTGTGTTATGTTTATTCTTGCAGGATACCTTGGCTTGTAAGTGTGAGTTTTAACGCTCACAACCCACTCCAGTTCCTGGGTCCCGCATAAACAATATGGTAATTAGCCTTTGATCAGCAGGCTATGTAAATTCTAGCAAGCTGTTCTGCTTGCATAGGCAAGTGACCCAGCTCATAGGTGTCAAAACATTTGGTTCTGGTATGCATAACATTTGTTCCTTAATGCATTACAAAGGCAGGCAGAAACCATAGCATCCTGCCTGTACATTTTAACTGCATGAGAAAGGCACTTTATCAGAAATATGTTTCCCTTATGACAAAGTTATATTTTTAATAGGTATGTTCTTGGGGGGTTACCCTGAGGCTGCACACCAACAATCAGGGTGCTGGCTCACTCCATTCCTACATTTGCAGTCTTAATGGAATGGCTCCTGTTATTCAGCCCTGCAGGTAGTGACTAGCCTGCCAAAATACGGACAGCAATGCATATAATAATAACCCCTTAAGCCCCAGTGTGTGTGTTATGCAGACACTGATATAACAATAATACATGGGGGCAGGGGAATATACATTTTCATGTTATAACAAGGGTTGAAACACATTTCTGGACCTCAGCCCAGTTAACCCCTTGTCTCCCTGGTGAGGTTAGAGGATGGCCAATTGGGGTGTAACCCCTTTAATCCAAGGCCAAATCCTCACGAACGTCACACCTTACCTGCTCAAGGGGTGCCTGGTACCCCAGCTGCCTCCCCCTGGCACCGGGATACCACTGGCACCCTTGAAGCACCCAATAAGTCTTGAGGGGTTGGCCTGGCAAAATTGTCCTCTGGCAATGTCCAGTACATTGTCCTGGCCACAGTGGATTGTAAAGTCCAGATCCTGCGGAGCGAGGCTCCACCATGGCCGCCGGGCATTCTCCTTTGCCTCCCTCTGCCCCCCACCCAGTGCCTGGTGAACCAAGTCCATGGTGAAAGGGCCCCGTTGCAGACCAGGCTGCACACTGCCCAGAGACTGGCATGTTTCTGCACCTGCAGGAGACCAGCTATCCAGCACAGACCGTCGCTTTCCTGTCAACCAAGTCTGGGAAAGAGCTATGCCACTATTCTGAAGGGACCCTACCTGCCCTGGCTCTGTGCCAACCTGTAGCTGCTCTGCTATACTCCTGACTCTCCTCCCTGGCTGCCTATCTACCCACAGCCCCTCCTTTGGGAACCCTGGGGAATCTGTCAGGGGGGTCACACCTGGCCAGTCAGAACAAGGGACCTTCTGCCTACCTAGCCCATCCCTAGCTTCTGCCAGCTTCCTGACACCCCACTGACCTCCTATCTCTCCCTGCTTCCCAGTGTCTCCCTGCCTAGCCTCCCCTAGGCCCAGCACCTCAGCCCCTGCTGATGACTCCTGCTGCTTACCTCCCTGCAGCCCACCTGCACTCCTCTCCTACCTGGGCAATCCTAACCCAGACCCTGGAACTACCTGAGTGCACCTACCTCCCTGACCTTGTCTCCCCCTTACCAGGGATGAGCTCAGGGGCATCTCTCCAGATGCAAACGCCTTAGCTCTTGGCTGGCAGGTATCCCTGGGGTGGCACAAGCCTGCCACTGCCCGGATACCCCCAGCCCATAGCCAGGCTGCAACAGGGGGTTGCTGATCTGAGACACCCCCTGAGGCTCTGCCAGGGTAATGGGAAATTCTAGCTGCAATACCTGCTGCTTTCCCTCCCCGGCTACCACTAGCCCTTTTTCTCCCACTGAGAACTGATGCTGGCTACCTACCTGCAGCCTCCCCTCACTACGCTTCTCCCTAGCTAATCCTAGCCTGGATCCTAGGGACACCTGAGTGAGGCCATCTCCTTGACACTGTCTCCCCATTACCGGGGATGAGCTCAGGGTTGCTGGTGCAGATGCACCCACCTTAGCTCCTGGCTGGCAGGTAATCTGGGGGTGGTCTAACTTTGCCACAACCCCTGGTACCTCCAGCCCATAGCAAGGCTGCAACAGTGGGGCTCTTAACTGAGAGACCCCTTGCTGCTCCACCGGGGTAATGGGGACATCTAGCTGCCCTACAAGCTGCCCATCCTTCCCCTCCCCTGGTACCCCTATCTCCTGCCACCCCTCGGTCACCCCTATAGTGAAACAACAGGGTACAGTCATAGGGAAAAATAAGTCAGGGTCAGTCTGCGACTTGGTCTGGCTTACCTCGCTGGTCCCTGCAGAGACTGCCGCCTTCGTTGGTCCCAATTGCAGGGGGACTGGAGTGGCCGCCGCCGGCAACATCTGGGCCGCGAAAGAACTGGTCGCGGCCGCAGCAGCGCCCGGTGTTGGCACAGGGGAAACAATGCAGGACCGGGGTCCCAGGTCTTTGTGGAGAAACACAGCTCCATGCAAACCAGGTAACATAACCCCCTCCCGCAATCCCTGTCCCTCCCCCCACTCAGAAAGGGCTCCGGCACTTTGCCGGAATCGTGGCTCTTCTGCTGCCGCCACCGCCATGGGCGAGCCCCGGTAGCTGCCGCAGCAGTACCTGGCAGTGATGCAGGGTCGCCGGCATGGATTGTGGGGCTCCGGTCATCTCTGGTAATCGCCGACTCCGCCAAATCATGTGAAACACCCACCTCCCGCACACCCCAACCCTCCCGCCAAATAAAATTGCCGCCGGCAGGATGCCGGAGTGGCGGCTTCTTCTCCGCCGCCGCCGGTCCTCCGCCGGGATCAGGTGGATGGCCGCTGCTCTCCGCCGCTGTTGCTGATGCAGCCCGTCCAGGTTCTCCAGGAGACGTCCCGAGGAGGGTTGTCACCCCGGCTGGGTGGGAGGCATCAGAGGATGCCGCTAACTGGGTCATCTTTTCCGCAGCTCGTGAGCGCTGGCCCTGAGAGGCTTCTTCGCCCGACCGCGCACGGTCAGGGCACCAGGCATTATTGTGGCCCATTTGTTGGCAGTGCCGCAGTGGCTGCTGGTGCTTCTCCGCCACCGGTGGACTAACCCCAGCAAGGGGCAACGGAGTCCAGAGCGGAGTTGCTTGAGCGCCGGGCTCCGGGAGGGTGTAAGTGGGTCGGGACAACGCCAGCCCCAGGAGCTCATTCCGCTCCGCCTGGGACCACATCCCTCCCCACGCAGACAACAGTGAAAGCTCTTCCAGGGAAAATGGGCTGGCCGCCGCAGCGGCCGTTACCTCTCCGGCTGTAAAATACTCGGGGTCTCAGCAATCACTCGCTCCCTCCACAAGTCTCTGCCGTCCCGGAGCTGGGTCCATTCCCTGCTCTCCAGGCGGTTTGATGGTTACAGCAGCTGCAGCTGTGGATCTTTGCTCAGCCTGCCGGGTTTCATGCTCACCGATCGCTGTCTCTCTCTCAGCCTTGCTGGCTGCTGGTCCTCGCGCCGACTTGATGCACTCGTCTGGTCTCGGTGCCCGGTTTCAGTCAGACGGATGGCCGGCACTTTGGTTCTGGAGGCAATGCTTATAACAGGTAGGGGAACAGTGAGGAGGTGCCATATCTTGTGTTATATGTTGTACACTGTGTGTTCAATATCTTTGGTCCCAGGAACTCGCAATTACCATCGAGTTCCCACTATATTACAGTATCCCGCAGAACACTAGTAATACAGGTCCAGTTCAATCCCGCCGCTGCCACCAGTTAATTACAAGCCTGTCACGGTGACTTTATGGCAGGCTGTAATTTACACACAAATATATATAAAAGATAATATATATACTATAACTGGGTCTGAACTGGAACGAGACTTAGATATGATAAAATATAATTTATTCCTTGATCAAGGTGAACACACAAAATGTACAAATAACAGGCAAAATATAGACACTTACTTAAAGATTAGGACAGAAAGCCATCAGGATACAGACTGGGCCATTTCTTCCATATTTCTACTGACATCACAGCAATACATGCAGGACACATGCAGAACATGAAGGCCTTTTGCATGAAGACATGAAGGACAATAGCCATAGGCTGAGCCTGGTTCTTATACAATTATTTCCCTTTGAACCAACCTAAACCCAGCCCCTCTCATAAATCAGTGGTGAAGATGACAGTTTTAATCAGAGTAAAACTCCCCCCACCCCACGACGTTTAAAAACTGCTTTTCCCTATCTAAATAACTTCATAACTTCAGTTCAGTGATACTTACTGGCACGCGAGCATATTAATACATTCCGTCACGCCTGACGCTCCCAAAGAGACTAAATATTACTGTGTAATATTAAAACTAAGAGAGATATTAATATCTGTCTGTTCGAACCGGCTAAACATCAGGTGTTTGTAACCGTTAGTTGCGGGTAACTCCCACGAATACACATATGTAACTCTTAGCATGTTCAGCCAAGGACATCTCATAATATTCTTATATTTAATAAGGTCACCCATTCTGATTTTCTCCTTGGGTAGCCCCACCCCTTGCCCCCATCAATAAATCCTTTGAAGCAGGGACCCCTGGGGGGGTGGGGGGAGGACATTTGTTCCCTGTGTTATGTTTATTCTTGCAGGATACCTTGGTTTTTAAGTGTGAGTTTTAATGCTCACAACCCACTCCAGTTCCTGGGTCCCGCATAAACAATTAGGTAATTAGCCTTTGATCACCAGGCTATGTAAATTCTAGCAAGCTGTTCTGCTTGCATAGGCAAGTGACCCAGCTCATAGGTGTCAAAACATTTGGTTCTGGTATGCATAACATTTGTTCCTTAATGCATTACAAAGGCAGGCAGAAACCATAGCATCCTGCCTGTACATTTTAACTTCATGAGAAAGGCACTTTATCAAAAATATGTTTCCCTTATGACAAAGTTATATTTTTAATAGGTGTGTTCTTGGGGGGTTACCCTGAGGCTGCACACCAACAATCAGGGTGCTGGCTCACTCCGTTCCTACATTTGCAGTCTTAATGGAACGGCTCCTGTTATTCAGCCCTGAAGGTAGTGACTAGCCTGCCAAAATAGGGACAGCAATGCATATAATATTAACCCCTTAAGCCCCAGTGTGTGTGTTATGCAGACACTGATATAACAATAATACATGGGAGCAGGGGAATATACATTTTCATGTTATAACAAGGGTTGAATCACATTTTTATGGACCTCAGCCCAGTTAACCCCTTGTCTCCCTGGTGAGGTTAGAGGGTGGCCAATTGGGGTGTAACCCCTTTAATCCCGGGCCAAATCCTCACGAACATCACTCCTCCCCTGCTCAAGGGGTGCCTGGTACCCCAGCTGCCTCCCCCTGGCACTGGGATACCACTGGCACCCTTGAAGCACCCAATAAGTCTTGAAGTTTTGGCCTGGCAAAATTGTCCTCTGGCAATGTCCAGTACATTGTCCTGGCCACAGTGGATTGTAAAGTCCAGATCCTGTGGAGCCGGGCTCCACCATGGCCGCCGGGCATTCTCCTTTGCCTCCCTCTGCCCCTCACCCAGTGCCTGGTGAACCAAGTCCATGGTGAAGGGGCCCCGTTGCAGACCAGGCTGCACACTGCCCAGAGACTGGCATGTTTCTGCACCTGCAGGAGACCAGCTATCCAGCACAGACTGTCGCTTTCCTGTCAACCAAGTCTGGGAAAGAGCTATGCCACTATTCTGTAGGGACCCTACCTGCCCTGGCTCTGTGCCAACCTGTAGCTGCTCTGCTATACTCCCGACTATCCTCCCTGGCTGCCTATCTACCCACAGCCCCATCCTTTGGGAACCCTGGGGAATCTGTCAGGGGGGTCACTCCTGGCCAGTCAGAACAAGGGATCTTCTGCCTACCTAGCCCATCCCTAGCTTCTGCCAGCTTCCTGACACCCCACAGACCTCCTATCTTTCCCTGCTTCCCAGTGTCTCCCTGCCTAGCCTCCCCTAGGCCCAGCACCTCAGCCCCTGCTGATGACTCCTTCTGCGTACCTCCCTGCAGCCCACCTGCACTCCTCTCCTCCCTGGGCAATCCTAACCCAGTCCCCTGGAACTACCTGAGTGCACCTATCTCCCTGACCTTGTCTCCCCCTTACCAGGGATGAGCTCAGGGGCATCTCTCCAGATGCAACCGCCTTAGCTCTTGGCTGGCAGGTATCCCTGGGGTGGCACAAGCCTGCCACTGCCCCGGATACCCCCAGCCCATAGCTAGGCTGAACAGGGGGTTGCTGATCTGAGACACCCCCTGAGGCTCTGCCAGGGTAATGGGAAATTCTAGCTGCAATACCTGCTGCTTTCCCTCCCCGGCTACCACTAGCCCTTTTTCTCCCACTGAGAACTGATGCTGGCTACCTACCTGCCGCCTCCCCTCACTCCGCTTCTCCCTAGCTAATCCTAGCCTGGATCCTAGGGACACCTGAGTGAGGCCATCTCCTTGACACTGTCTCCCCATTACCGGGGATGAGCTCAGGGTTGCTGGTGCAGATGCACCCACCTTAGCTCCTGGCTGGCAGGTAATCTGGGGGTGGTCTAACTTTGCCACAACCCCTGGTACCTCCAGCCCATAGCAAGGCTGCAACAGTGGGGCTCTTAACTGAGAGTCCCCTTGCTGCTCCGCCAAGGTAATAGGGAAGCCTGGCTGCCCTACAAGCTGCCCTTCCTTCCCCTCCCCTGGTACCCCTATCTCCTGCCACCCCCCGGTCACCCCTATAGTGAAACAACAGGGTACAGTCATAGGGAAAAATAAGTCAGGGTCAGTCTGCGACTTGGTCTGGCTTACCTCGCTGGTCTCTGCAGAGACCGCCGCCTTCGTTGGTCCCAATTGCAGGGGGACTGGAGTGGCCGCCGCCGGCAACATCTGGGCTGGGAAACAACTGGTCGCCGCCGCAGCAGCGCCCGGGGTTGGCACAGGGGAAACGATGCAGGACCGGGGTCCCAGGTCTTTGTGGAGAAACAGAGCTCCATGCAAACCAGGTAACATAACCCCCTCCCGCAATCCCTGTCCCTCCCCCCACTCAGAAAGGGCTCCGGCACTTTGCCGGAATCGTGGCTCTTCTGCTGCCGCCGCCATGGGCGAGCCCCGGGTAGCTGCCGCAGCACTACCCGGCAGTGATGCAGGGTCGCCGGTGTGGATTGTGGGGCTCCGGTCATCGCTGGTAATCGCCGACTCCGCCAAACGATGTGAAACACCCACCTCCCGCACACCCCAACCCTCCCCCCAAATAAAATTGCCGCCGGCAGGATGCCGGAGTGGCGGCTTCTTCTCCGCCGCCGCCGCCGGTTCTCCTCCGGGATCAGGTGGATGGCCGCTGCTCTCCACCGCTGTTGCTGATGCAGCCCGTCCAGGTTCTCCAGGAGACGTCCAGAGGAGGGTTGTTCCCCCGGCTGGGCGGGAGGCATCAGAGGATGCCGCTAACTGGGTCATCTTTTCCGCAGCTCGTGAGCGCTGGCCCTGAGGGGCTTCCTCGCCCGACCGCGCACGGTCACGGCACCAGGCATTATTGTGGCCCATTTGTTGGCAGTGCCGCAGTGGCTGCTGGTGCTTCTCCGCCACCGGTGGACTAACCCCAGCAAGGGGCAATGGAGTCCAGAGCGGAGTTGCTTGAGCGCCGGGCTCCGGGAGGGGGTAAGTGGGTCGGGACAACGCCAGCCCCAGGAGCTCATTCCGCTCTGCCTGGGACCACATCCCTCCCCACGCAGACAACAGTGAAAGCTCTTCCAGGGAAAATGGGCTGGCCGCCGCAGCTGCCGTTACCTCTCCGGCTGTAAAACACTCGGGGTCTCAGCGATCACCCGCTCCCTCCACAAGTCTCTGCCGTCCCGGAGCTGGGTCCATTCCCTGCTCTCTGGGCGGTTTGATGGTTACAGCGGCTGCAGCTGTGGATCTTTGCTCAGCCTGCCAGGTTTCATGCTGTTACGCCGATGCTCGCCACAAACAGGGACCGGACCGCGGGGCTGAGGTGGGGTTATATAATCACCGACCTTAGTCCACGCAGACTGATCCGGAGTGCGCAGTTCGTAGTCGTACATCGCAGGGTCAGGATTGGAGAAGGCAGCATCGTCGTTAATGAAGCAGGAGTTCGGCAACAGGAAATCAGGAGTGCCCCGCTTCAGCTTAGAAGCGTGAGCGCGGGGGTGGCTTCTGCGCGAGGAGCGGCCTCGGCCCATGACGCCGATCTCAGCAGGAGACAGCAGGCTGGCCGAAGTTCACCGCAGGGCAGCGTCGGGAAGAACCAACGCTTCAGCGCAGAAGTCCAAGGCAGGCCACTGCAAGAGGATCGCAGCAGGCCGCAGGAAAGGAAGGGTAGCCACTGCTAGGAGGGAATGCAGCAGTTACCAGTGCTGGCATCAACGCTTCAGCACAGGCGTCCAGGGTAGGCCACTGCAGGAGAATAGCAGCAGGCCGCAGGACAGGAAGGGTAGCCACTGCTAGGAGGGAATGCAGCAGTTACCAGTGCTGGCATCAACGCTTCAGCACAGGCGTCCAGGATAGGCCACTACAGGAGAATAGCGGCAGGCCACAGGACAGGAAGGGTAGCCACTGCTAGGAGGGAATGCAGCAGTTACCAGTGCTGGCATCAACGCTTCAGCACAGACGTCCAGGGTAGGCCACTGCAAGGAGATAGCAGCAGGCCAGTGCTGGCAACAACGCTTCAGCACAGACGTCCAGGACCAGGCCTCTGGATACTCAGGAACTTGGAAGGTAAGAACGCTAGGAGAGAGGCCTGGGGTGGTTTGTGGCAGAGACAGTAACACAGAGGTAGGAATAGTTATGCTCGGCGCTGGTTCAGAGCCAACGCCTAGAATATAAAGGGCGGAGATCCAATCACAGGAGGAGGGTGTGTGAGAAGTCCTCCAATGAAAGAGCACAGGGCAGAAGCTGCAATGAGAGGCAGCACCTGTGCCATAGATTGCCAGAGGAAGCTTGCAACTGCACAGGTCTGCAAGGCTGCAGTCAAAGCCAGTAGTGGATTCCTTACAGTACCCCCCCCTTCAGGTGAGGCCTCCGGACGAACAAGATCCATCACAGATTTGGGGGACATGGAATTGTTCCTAAACCTCCTTAGGCGAGAGGTGGCGTTGAAAGCCCATAGTTTGCTGGGATTCCTTACAGTACCCCCACCACTGGGTGAGAAGCCTGGGTGAACAGGACCATTCATAGGTCTGGGAGACATTGAGTTGTACCTGAAGTGTCTTCGGCGAGAATTAGGTCCACAATCCAGGTGTACATTGGTGAGTGCCATGAAAGACAGCGGTGGTACTGCAGTTCTTGGTACATGAACAATGGGACCTGAGGGCTCCGGAATGGGATCATCAGAAGGGCAGTAGTCAGGTGTCCGGTGCATAGTAATAGTCCAAGAGTACGGGACACAGGACACAGATTGTCGGACAAAAATGGCAGAGTGACCTTCAGAGAAGGCAATGTCTTTGGTGAAATCAGCACGGAGGAAGTTGCGAGAGTCTTTAGCTTCCAAGGAATTCCGGGTGGTGGTTAGCAAGGGAATGGGGCGGGAGGGTTCACTACACTATTGCAGCGGTACTTTTGATACCAAGCAGGGTTGCTATCCCAAGCAATTTGCGAGAGTCTGTAGCAGTGTGTATGCAACTCTTGGTCATGGTACTGGCAGTTGAAGAAGGATCCGCTTCCTTTGGTTTGTGATCTTTAGAGAGAATGAAATCCGAATTTGTGGCCTTGGCGAAGGACATAATAAGCATGTCTATACCCATAGTGGACCCATAGAGAACAGGAACGGACGCTTCAGATAAAGCAACGAGGTCCAGTAAGGGTGTCTTCGTCTTAGGGAGAGGCCAATTGCCATACAGAACGGGCACTTTGGGCACCGCACAGAGACCTGCGAGTAAGGAGTCTGTTTGAAAGGTGAGAAAACAGATTTTATCCAAAAAACAAGGCAGGCGGTTAAGCGGTGCATCACCCTTAGGGAAAAAAGTGTTGGGGTTAAAGCTGGGTGCCTCCAACACAGAGAAAGAAGACAGAGAACTAGAGCTTGGCTTCGGAGTGGAGGTCCCAGGTACCCAGGTCTCACATGATACTGTGGGAGAAGCAATGCAAATTGTTACTGTTTTAAACATAGGGTCTTTAACATCGGTAGCTCCAGGCACCTTTTTGAGAGGTACACTACCGACACGTTTAATTCGAGCACGGCTAGCACCGCAAGCCGGGGGATGCCCCGGCGTGCTAGCCGCACTCCCTCAGCGTGCCGCATCATCGGGTGCCTGCGCCCCCTGCACGCGCGTCCAGGGCTCCCCGAGGGAGCCCTGGTGTCCCGCGATGTGGGGGACGGCGGCAGGGGGTTCCGGGGGACCCGTCGGACCCGGCAGCGGGAGGGAGAGCGCCCCGATCGGAGGGCGCTCTTCCGCTGCTTCGGCGCGCGCCCGGCACCCTCCGGCGCGCGCCAGGTTACTGCTGCGGCCGAGAACGGGCAAATGCTCGAATAAACTCGGCCGCAGCAGTAACCCTAGTTTTGGGACAGGACAGTCAATAGCAAGTACCCCAAGTATTGTGGAAGACACAGAGAAAAATAAGTCCATTTTAAAGACGGGATCTTCTGAAAAAAGGGAAAGTTCCAAATGCGATACCCCTGAGTTCGTGGTAGTAGACATACAGTCAGTAGTGGATACCCCGAATACTGTGGGCGAATCAGCGTGAAACAGTATTATTACAGGAATGGGCATCCCAGACTTAAAGTCATTTTTAATCATCCCGGAGGCTGTGGCATGATCCGTGAGAGAAACTGGGGTAAACTCTCCAACAGACACAAGGGATATCTTGCTTGTTACAGAATTGGGTCCCTGAGAATCCCTAGTGAGGGCATCAGACTCCATGGGAGACTTAGTGACAGGGGTTTTGGAACTGATTAAAGGAATTGCAGGTATCACAGATTTAATAGGAGAAATACCTTGCAAAACAGAAATTTTAGTAAAGGTGATAGGCATCACAGATAGGACAGACAGAAGTAAGCTAGGCAAGGTTGCTTCTATAACAGAAGATTTGGCAGCGGCAAAGCTTAACTCAGCGGCTGCTGGAGAACTTTTAACTACAGTGAGAAGGGACTGCAGATTTACAAAGTCAGGGATAAAGGGAGTCTCAAACTTGAAAGCCTGATCCTTCAAAAAGAAGGGCCCTAACTTTAATGGTACTGAGGGAGCAACAGCAAATACGCTGATCTCAGAAGGGGTCACTTGGAAAGGAGCATAATATGTACTGTTCGCTTTAAACCCTAGGATTTGAGAAAAGGAGAACTCAGACAGTGCAAGTGGGGCAACCACGACTATGCTGGCCTCTGAAGTGGGTATTTGGGAAAGAGTGTCTGGGACATCAGAAACGACAACAGATTCCACGAAAAGGGGTCTATGCTCAGAAGCAGGGGTCTCAGCTCTCTGAGTGGCAGACGGGGTGAGTGAAATACCTAGGAGTAGGGATTCTGCGAACAGGTTTAGAGAAACAAACGGCTCCAGAATACTTTTTACTGGAGCCAGTATTATTGCCGAAAGTTGAGGGGGCATAGCCCCGAGAATTTTAGCTGAGTCAGAGGACAAAAGGGGTTGATCCTCTGAGGCTAAGGAGGTGTCCCTGACTGACGAACTAAAGGGATCTACCAAGAAAGGTTCACAGGGCTGACCTGCAGGGGTTAACATAGGAAAAACCCCAAGGGTTAAATTACTCTGTACCTGAGAATCAGAGAAATAGAAGCTAGTCTCCGAGAGTGGGGTCATAGGGGGTTCTGCCTCTTGCCCTAGGGACCTATCATTAGACTGCGGAATACTAGGGTTAGCAGTAGGGACCTCACAGAGCAGACTAGCAGGGGTTAATACAGAAAAAACCTCGGAAACAGAGCTTAGAATTTTTGGTTTAGGAAAAGAGGGCAAACAGGATTCATTCTCTGGTGCTAGGGAAGACACACTGACCTGGGGACTGCAGGGATTTACAGTGGGGGACGCATAAGCCTGACTAGCAGGGGTTAAGACCGAGATAACCTCAGTGACAGAACTTAGGGAGGTTAACTCAGGATTAGGGAGCGTGGCAGCTTCTTCCTTAGAGGGCAGCGACAGAGAAATGGTTTGACCATTCTTAGGAGAGAGAGGTACCCCCACAGGTTTAGCAACAGGACTGGCAGCATAGAGAATCTGCCAAGCAGCAGCGTTGGCAAGGAGAGGTTCCTGTTCTATTATGTGAATATCTAGTGTTGAGGAAAGTACATGGAGTGTATCTTGAGACTGAGCCAACATGAGGAGGGCGCCCTGGTGTACTAGATGAATGTCCAGTGAAGAGGCCAGGAGATAGAGTGCCTCTTGGGCGTCGGCCAGTTCCATAGGGTACACGTTATCCCAGGTTATAGGGGAATCAGGAGAGCGAATACAAGCGGCCAGAGACTGTTTTAAGTTCAGGATACAGTAAGCCTTAATAAAGAGATCACAACGGCATTGTCTTTGCAAAGGAGTTAAACCTTCATAGGTAAACATTTCATCAATCAGGGGTAGTACTTCACACAAATATTGGCCTTCAGAGTGGGACTGGTACGCAGGCCGGGACATAACTTCAGTTGGTAAATTGCATCCCTCGCCACGGCGCGGTCCGGTTTTAATGGGCCGAGCATACTGTTACGCCGATGCTCGCCACAAACCGGGACCGGGCCGCGGGGCTGAGGTGGGGTTATATAATCACCGACCTTAGTCCACGCAGACTGATCCGGAGTGCGCAGTTCGTAGTCGTACATCGCAGGGTCAGGATTGGAGAAGGCAGCATCGTCGTTAATGAAGCAGGAGTTCGGCAACAGGAAATCAGGAGTGCCCCGCTTCAGCTTAGAAGCGTGAGCGCGGGGGTGGCTTCTGCGCGAGGAGCGGCCTCGGCCCATGACGCCGATCTCAGCAGGAGACAGCAGGCTGGCCGAAGTTCACCGCAGGGCAGCGTCGGGAAGAACCAACGCTTCAGCGCAGAAGTCCAAGGCAGGCCACTGCAAGAGGATCGCAGCAGGCCGCAGGAAAGGAAGGGTAGCCACTGCTAGGAGGGAATGCAGCAGTTACCAGTGCTGGCATCAACGCTTCAGCACAGGCGTCCAGGGTAGGCCACTGCAGGAGAATAGCAGCAGGCCGCAGGACAGGAAGGGTAGCCACTGCTAGGAGGGAATGCAGCAGTTACCAGTGCTGGCATCAACGCTTCAGCACAGGCGTCCAGGATAGGCCACTACAGGAGAATAGCGGCAGGCCACAGGACAGGAAGGGTAGCCACTGCTAGGAGGGAATGCAGCAGTTACCAGTGCTGGCATCAACGCTTCAGCACAGACGTCCAGGGTAGGCCACTGCAAGGAGATAGCAGCAGGCCAGTGCTGGCAACAACGCTTCAGCACAGACGTCCAGGACCAGGCCTCTGGATACTCAGGAACTTGGAAGGTAAGAACGCTAGGAGAGAGGCCTGGGGTGGTTTGTGGCAGAGACAGTAACATAGAGGTAGGAATAGTTATGCTCGGCGCTGTTTCAGAGCCAACGCCTAGAATATAAAGGGCGGAGATCCAATCACAGGAGGAGGGTGTGTGAGAATTCCTCCAATGAAAGAGCACAGGGCAGAAGCTGCAATGAGAGGCAGCACCTGTGCCATAGATTGCCAGAGGAAGCTTGCAACTGCACAGGTCTGCAAGGCTGCAGTCAAAGCCAGTAGTGGATTCCTTACACATGCACACCGATCGCTGCCTCTCTCAGCCTTGCTGGCTGCTGGTCCCCGCGCCGACTTGATGCACTCGTCCGGTCTCGGTGCCCGGCTCCAGTCAGACGGATGGCTGGCACTTTGGTTCTGGAGGCAATGCTTCTCACAAGTAGGGGAACAGTGAGGAGGTGCCATATCTTGTGTTATATGTTGTACACTGTGTTCAATATCTTTGGTCCCAGGAACTCGCAATTACCATCGAGTTCCCACTATATTACAGTATCCCGCAGAACACTAGTAATACAGGTCCAGTTCAATCCCGCCGCTGCCACCAGTTAATTACAAGCCTGTCACGGTGACTTTATGGCAGGCTGTAATTTACACACAAATATATATAAAAGATAATATATATACTGTAACTGGGTCTGAACTGGAACGAGACTTAGATATGGCAAAATATAATTTATTCCTTGATAAAGGTGAACACACAAAATGTACAAATAACAGGCAAAATATAGACACTTACTTAAAGATTAGGACAGAAAGCCATCAGGATACAGACTGGGCCATTTCTTCCATATTTCAACTGACATCACAGCAATACATGCAGGACACATGCAGAACATGAAGGCCTTTTGCATGAAGACATGAAGGACAATAGCCATAGGCTGAGCCTGGTTCTTATACAATTATTTCCCTTTGAACCAACCTAAACCCAGCCCCTCTCATAAATCAGTGGTGAAGATGACAGTTTTAATCAGAGTAAAACTCCTCCCACCCCACGACGTTTAAAAACTGCTTTTCCCTATCTAAATAACTTCATAACTTCAGTTCAGTGATACTTACTGGCACGCGAGCATATTAATACATTCCGTCACGCCTGACGCTCCCAAAGAGACTAAATATTACAGTGTAATATTAAAACTAAGAGAGATATTAATATCTGTCTGTTCGAACCGGCTAAACATCAGGTGTTTGTAACCGTTAGTTGCGGGTAACTTCCACGAATACACATATGTAACTCTTAGCATGTTCAGCCAAGGACATCTCATAATATTCTTATATTTAATAAGGTCACCCATTCTGATTTTCTCCTTGGGTAGCCCCACCCCTTGCCCCCATCAATAAATCCTTTGAAGCAGGGACCCCTGGGGGGGGGGGGGGGGGTGGGGGGAGGACATTTGTCCCCTGTGTTATGTTTATTCTTGCAGGATACCTTGTTTTGTAAGTGTGAGTTTTAATGCTCACAACCCACTCCAGTTCCTGGGTCCTGCATAAACAATTATGCATATAATAATAACCCCTTAAGCCCCAGTGTGTGTGTTATGCAGACACTGATATAACAATAATACATGGGAGCAGGGGAATATACATTTTCATGTTATAACAAGGGTTGAATCACATTTCTGGACCTCAGCCCAGTTAACCCCTTGTCTCCCTGGTGAGGTTAGAGGGTGGCCAATTGGGGTGTAACCCCTTTAATCCCGGGCCAAATCCTCACGAACGTCACACCCTCTACAACAAGTAAAAGTGCTGTAAAAGGGCATATCACGGGGGGGGGGGAACAAGGGGAAGAAAGGGGAGTACAAAAATCCAAAATTTATTATCCTTGTGCCTCTCTCCGCCGTCCTCCCTGTGCCCCTCTATAGCCCCTCCTCCGAACTGTGCCCATCTTTCCCCCCTATTCCTCCATGTGCTCCTGTTCCCAACCCTCCTCCTCCCTGGGCCCCTCTTCTACCCTCCTGATCCCTGTGCCCCTCTTCCCCCCTCCTCCCCCTTCCTCCCTGTGCCCCTATTCCCCCCTTCCTCCTCCCTGTGCCCTCTTCCCCGCTCCTCCTCCCTGTGCCCCTATTCCCCCCTCCTCCCTGTTCCCCTCTTCTCCCACCTCCTCCCTGTGCCCCTCATCCCCCACCTCCTCCCTGTGCCCCTCTTCCCTCCCTCCTCCCTGTGCCCCTCTTCCCCCTCCTCCTGCCTGTGCCCCTCAACCCCCCCTCCTCCTCTTCCCCCCTCCTCATCCCTGTGATCTTCACCCCCTCTCATCTAAATATGCCCCTCTCTCCCCATGTTACTGTGCCTCTATCCCCCCCTCCTCACTGTGCCCCCATCCCCCCTCCTCACTGTGCCCCTATCCCCCCTCCTCACTGTGCCCCTTACACCCCTCCTCACTGTTCCTCTATCCACCCTCCTTACTGTGCCCCTATCCCCCCTCCTCACTTTGCCCCTATCCCCCCTACTCACTGTGCCCCTATCCCCCTCCTCACTGTGACCCTCTCCCCCCTCTCCTCACTGTGCCCCTCTCCTCACTGTGCCCTCTCCCCCCTCTCCTCTTCTCCCTGTGCCCCTCTCCCCCATGTGCACCTCCGCCCTCGTCCCTGAGCCCCTCTTCCTTCCTGTGCCCCTCTCCCCCTTCCTCCGTGTACACCTCTATAAACCCCTCCTCCTAAATGTGCCCCTCTTCCCCTCCTATTCCTCACTATGCCCCTGTTCCCCACGATCCTCCTCCCTGGGCCCCTCTTCCCCCTCCTCCTAACTGTGCCCCTCTTCCTCCTTTTCCTCCCTGTGCCCTTCTCCCCCATCCTCCTTCTCCCTGTGCACCTCTTCCCCATCCTCCTTCTCCCTGTGCCCCTCTTCCACACCCTCTTCCTCCCTATGCCCCTCCTCCCCACCCTCCACCTCCCTGTGCCCCTCTTCCCCTCCCTCCTCCTCACTTCCCTCCACCTCCCTGTGCCCCCCTTCCCCTCCTCCTCCCTGTGCCCCTCTTTCCCCACTCCTCCTCACTGTGCCCCTCTTTCCCCCCTCCTCCTCACTGTGCCCCTCTTCCCCCCTCCTCCTCCCTGTGTTCCTCTTCCCCACCCTCCCCTCCCTGTGCCCTTCGCCCCCACCCTTCTCCTCCCTGTACCCTCTTTCCCCCCTCTCCCCCCTGTGCCCCTCTTCCCCCACTCCTCCCCCTGTGCCCTTCTTCCCCCTCCTCCCTGTGCCCCTTTTCCCCATCCTCCCTGTGCCCCTATTCCCCCTCCTCCCTTTTCCCCTTCCTTCCTTCCTCTGCCCTTCTTCCCCCCTCCTCCTCCCTGTGCCCCTCTTCCCTTCCCCTCATCCTCCCTGTGCCTCTCTTCCCCCCTCTTCCACCCTGTGCCCCTCTTCCCTCTCCTCCTACCTTTGCCCCTCTTCCCCACCCTCCTCCTCCCTGTGCCCCTCTTCCCCACCCACATCCTCCCTGTGCCCCTCTTCCACCACTACTACTCCCCCTGTACCCATATCCCCCCTCCTCCCTGTGCCCCTCATCCCCCTCCTCCCTGTACCGCTATTCCCCTCCCCTTTATATTATCCTGTATAAAATTTATTTTACGTCACAATTATTTTCTTTTTGATGACACATTTTATTTACAGGTGTATGGAACGGCCATGGGTACCAAGTTTGCACCCAGTTTTGCCAACCTCTTCATGGGGTTGTGAGAGGACCTCCATGTTTGGGGGGACGCACGGCTGGGGGCGGGCTTGGTATTCTATGGTCGCTTCATTGATGATATCCTTATCATTTGGGATGGGGAGAGTCACGTATTAGATCACATACTCACTTCCTTTAATAATAATTTGATGGGTTTAAAGTTTACACACATCATCAACCAGGATGCGATTACATTCCTGGATCTTCATTTGTTTGTTGACAGGAATGATATGACAATTCAGAGTAAAACACATTTCAAACCAGTTTCAGCAAACAGCTTTCTCCAATACAGTAGTAATCACTATCAGAAATGGCTCGATAATGTGCCTAAGAGCCAGTTCTATAGAGTATGGCGCAATTGCTCGAGGGATTCAGACTTTAGACATCAAGGTCAGTTTTTGATGGACAAATTTCAAGAGAAAGGTTATGATATGCAAGTAGTTGAACAAGCATTTAAGAAAGCTGAAACATCAGATGGTGTCGACCTATTGATGAATTCCAAGGCCAAAACTATGTCGAGAAAAAAAGGAGGGTGATAACTATCAGTCCACTCCCACATTTATTACCCAGTACAATCATTCAGCCCACAGCATAAAAAATATATTTAAAAAGCATTGGGGGATAATTCGAAGTGATCCGATTATTGGGTCCTTGATGCCTATTCATGTACCAATAGGTTTTAAAAAAGCAAGATCTCTAAAGACCATTATTGCCCCAAGTAGGCTGAAGGATTCTACTACTTTAATGACTACAAATCTCTGTAATAATAATAAAAATAAAAAAAACAAAGAGAAGGGTAACTTTTCATGTGATAGTTGTTGTATTACCTGCAGACACATAAATAAAAGAGATGTATTTACATCCTTTTCAAATGGTATAACTTATAAGGTCAATGATTACATCGATTGCCTAAGCACATTTGTGATATATCTTATATCATGTGAATGTGGTCTGCAATACATCGGCAGAACATCAAGAACTTTGGGTACACGGTTCCTAGAGCATAGGAGAAACGTTATACGTGGGTTTACCATGCACAGTCTGTCACAACATTTTATTAGTAAACACAACAAAAACTCATGTAGTTTGTCAGTCATGGGTATTGAATCCATTCCTTCAACTATATTGGGAGGCGATAGATTTAAGAAATTATGCACACGTGAGACATATTGGATGTATGTACTGGGTACACTACATCCAAGTGGATTGAATGATTGTATTGATATCAGTAACGTTGTATAGTGTTATGGTACCAACGTGTTTTGAGGCTCATCCTTGAGGTCTGGTTTGGATGGGTTAATCCTGTCCCCTCATTGATGGTTACCTCACTTCATTTTGGTTGGTTTTACTGTTGGTGCTCCTTTGGCCCATATAGACATAACTGGTGAAAGTGCATTCCATTAGTAATATAAAATTATTAAAATATAAAATGTAAAATATTAGAAACTATTTAATAGTATAGATTTGTATGATCTATGTTTGTGAACATACAAATTTGGTTATGTTTACATGAGTTCATATGTATATCAATATACCTTTGGTGGTTTGTGGCCCCCGTCGGTCTTGAGGTTTCTTCTGTCCCTGATTCTGTTCTTTTTGGTCTATGATGACCTTGATGGTTACCAATGATGAATTGTAATTTTATCCCTCTGTTATTCCCCTTCCCTTTCCCATTCCTTTTCCCTTCCTTGTTTTTTTTCCCACTCCCCTGTCACACCCGCTAACCCTTTCCCCTTCCCTCCCCCCTTCCTTTTCCTTCCCTTTCCCCTCCCCCCTTTTCCTTCCCCTTCTTTTTTAGGTTATACCTACCTTTATTATGCTAGGGTGTTGTTTCATTTTTGTTTAACTGCCAGGTTTATATATCTATATATATCTTTATATATATATTTATACAGACAAGAAACAAACAGCGCAAATTTCAACAATATGTTGTAGCGGAGGGAAAATATACACCAACCTACTAGCCAATTCAATCAATATAAAAGAGGTACATACCCTGATAATCAACTAACCCTACAGACTGCAGCCAAACTAGGTCTGCGGCTCCACAATCGCCGCCTGGAGTGTATATGGAAGAGTGACCTAGGCGCACATATGCAGGGGAAGAGAAAAGACAAAAAGAGAAATAATAGGGCAGTATATCTGGTTATAATCAGACTATATTTTGGTAAGGTATGCGCTTACACTGATAAAATGAATAAAAGCCTTTAATCATCTATGGGACTCACGAACTCAGCTCCTGCAGCTTTTCTCCTTGGCCTCTGGATCTTCTAGATGCTTGTCCTCAGGAATCAGCAACAGCAGCAGCAATCACGGATGGTTTGTGAAAACCCACTTTCCCTTATGGATGGATCTCGTAATAGAGGGTAGGGAGGGAATACAAGGAAGAACAATATGTGTAAAACCTTTTAATAAAACATCTACGAAAAATAAAAAACAGGTAATCAACTCACATTCTGTGAGTAGAATAATGGCAGTAGAGAGTGTTTAGCGAGTCTCTCACACTCGTGTTGGGAAGCGCCAATTACCAGTCCTCCTCGCGTCAGCAGCTACTTCCGCATCACGTGGTCTGACGCGGCTCGACTCTCGCGGGATTTGGTCTCTGTCAATTCAGAAATTCACTGCCGTGGCTCTGTGAGAGTGTCTCTCTGCTCGGTATCTCGGCGTGTCTCTCTCTGCTCCAGTAACGCTGGCCCTACGCGTTTCTCCACTTGGGCTTCGTCAGGGGCTGCTCTTATTACCTAATCCCTGCCTGGGTATTTAAATGCACCTCTCTTGATTGATTGGCTATTACATAATTGGTTAATCATACACAGTGTTCGACAAACCTATACATTTGCTCGCCCTGGGCGAGTGGATTTAACCTCCGGGCGAGTAAATATTGGCCCAAGCAGCACACGTTTGGTACTAGGTGGCGAGTAGATTTTTTTGTGTGGCGAGTAGATTTTTTGGTGATTTGTCAACCACTGATCATACAGCATCTAAACAAATTCGGACCATATATAAGGGATATCTTTATAGAACAGTGAGATCGGATATTAAACATAGTAATAATATATAAAACAACACACTTGAACATATTCACTTTTTATGTATATAATACCTAATTGATCATACTTGATTTAATCATGCTATACAAATTACATATCTTGCTAGAATAGAACACATAATCACTTTGACTGTGACTGTGAATGATACAGACTATTATAATTAAAGTACATAAGGTATTTAGGTCTAAATAACTGAGATCATGTGTATTTGAAAGTGTATAGCAATATAGTTATTCAAATCTATGGATCAAAGGGACATAATTACTAATGTGGCAATCCTCTACCAAGACAATGTATTTATTTATTTATACCAAGGAAATTGGGAGAGTGTTACTCATATTTGTGTAGGTGAATACAATTGCATATAGTTAAATTAATTGGGGCGTATAACTAGATGTGGAATACTTATTAACATAGTTAGAATTATATACCTATAGTAGAGACCGTAGAAAATCTATTATAATATTGTTTAAAATAGAGTGTCTCTATACCAACACTTTACAGTATTTTTTGGTACAGAACTGTCGATTTCACACTATTGTATATGAAAGAGAGGGGGATCGTGTATATTATGTATTCTTGTATACACGTATAAAACTTTGTTTAACAACACATCATAGCTGTACTGATATGAACAGTACAGACTCATATTACACTCGTAATTAATACATCACTAGATCAACTTGTGCTCAAAAAACATGCCAAAAATAAATTATAAAGTGATTAATTAACAACTTATATCAAACTTTTACAAATTAGAATCCTATTGATTATTAGGATCTCATTCCTATTAATATATCAAAACCCGTGTTGTGAACAATATACAGATTTGTGTTATACCTATGTGTTTATATTTAGTATATTTAAATAAATTTTATGAAACTGGATAACAAAGTGAAGTGACTAACTATAATTATATTACTATAAGGGATTTTCTTATGTATTGTACACCGAGTAATAATGAACTGTTTCAAGGTGAAATTAAAACAAGGCTTTATTGTGCCTGTCGCTTTAAACACAGCAAAAATCAACATAAGAGAATAAGCCAAAAAAAAAAAAAACCTATCTCTGCTTTGGAGACTATCTACATATGTAGCTGAGCCCTCTCTGACTGGGTTGGTTAGTTAAGCTATTTACCAGCCCCAAATCATGGAGACATTTATCAATACACATAGATATAGATAATAGTCTTATACGTAAAGTCTTATCTGTTAGCTGGGCTGCTGTAGGGGAAGCTTCTCTGCTCTCTTGGAACCGCACTCTTGTGTGCACAGGCAGTGTCAGGCTCCAGGTTAGAATCTTGTCCCCTTTGTCTTGTGGTCAGCTTGTCACTCAAGACATCTGTCCTTCCTTGGTTCAGCCCAGTTGTGGACTAAGGAATCTCTGCTCTGTCTCCTAGTTCAGCTCAGGTGTGAGCTAAGGAGTCTCACTTCCTGTCTCAAAGGCAGGCTTTTTCTACCACCTGCAATCAGCCAGGTGGTGTTAGTTAATTGCGTACCAGCCATTAACCACCACACTGCTGGATTAGAGGCACATTTGTGAACAGGGATAAGTCCCCTGTTACAGAGTCTAACTGTTAACTTTGTCCAGCAATGAAACAGGGTTAATATTGAGTAAGTGGAAGTTCCCGCCCATTACTCACACTGGCCAATCACAACAACTGAATGGGTATAAAGGACATCGCTTTGACCAATGAATCTATCCCCTGACGAAGTCTTCAGTTACGAAACGCGTTGGGCATTTCCCAAAGTGGCAAGTTTGTGGCTGACTTTATTCTACACAAACAGAGAGTTTTACTCTGAGGCTGTTGTTAATTTGTATGGGACTGCCGTCGTTCCGGTATTGCGGTTGCCTGCTGGTGAACAGTGGAAGTAGCCGGAGGGAGTCTCTGACAGAGACACTGATTTAAACATCACCCGGTTCCTGAAGCACCAATACATCCTGCGATACCAACGGACACAAGAGGTGGCACCAACGGGACGTTCTGGCGTGGATCCCCTGCAGCTCTCAGGCGATTGAGTATATCTCATACATGCTTTAAATTTTACTTTGTTTGTGAGTGCATTTTTTATATTTTACAGTGTAACGGGTATTCCCCCCCCCAATCGCAGATCTGATGTGGGTGCAAGGAACATACGGTGTTACCATAGGTGTGGTGCATTACCTGTTGGCTCACAGGAGGGCTGAGCTTCCGCCACGGGGAACCTGGGACATAACACAATACTAGGGGTGATCACTTACACGATGCAGTGCCTCCACCTGCGATGGCTCCCGCCAGAGGGGGAGTGGTTCCTCGCAGGACAATCACTAATAATCACATACACAGTGGGGTATAATAACTAATGGCTTTACTAACATGCATAACAACTCATCACATCCATAATGACCTGTGTCCCTCTCACGAGGAGACACTTACTGCGACGTCTCGCAGGACGCTCCCCAACACTAGGTGATCCCACCCAGTGTCCAAAGAACCCCCACCCAATGTCCCGCACTCTTGCAGAGGGAACGTGGGTGACTGCGCAGTCACTAATTACGTTAAGGGCCCGGTGGTGCACTTAAGAATGTGTGATACCTGCCGAGCACTCCGGTGCTCGGGTCAGCAACTCTTTAAAAAGGGTCTGTAGCAGGATGACGTCCGCAGATCCCCAACCGGACTCCTCGCACGTGGACCGCTAGGGCGGTCCCACTTGGGAACAGTCTCTGTGGACCCCAACGTGGGTCCGAACCGCTTCAACAGGAACAGCAGCAGCCGCTGTGTCCCTATCTATCTAAGTGGTACTAACGTGACAGGAACCCTAACCTAGGGCCTGCCCCTGTAGTACCGCAACCTAAAGTGGCTTTGGGGAAAACTCCTAGGGGCCTAACAGGGGTTAATAACCTGCCCCACTCCCTTAGCTCTTCCCAGCCTGACTATGCTTACTAAGACCTAACGAGTCCCAGCGCCTACAGCAGCAAGCTGTAGCTCACTGGATGCTGCAGCCAACGTGCTGCGCAAAAAGGTGCCTGCCTGTCAGACCTCACAGCACTAACAGCCGTGACTCTGACAAGGCAGCACTCTATACTAAGGGCAGCGTCCCTATCTTGGGCCTCCCTAAGCACTTACCCACTAAACTAGTGGGGAGTTGGAGCCTACCTGGGGTGTAGGTACCTATATGGGGCAGGAGCTGCACTCGCTCCCCGCACCCTTCCTTCCCTCACAGCTCCCTGACTCCAACTCTCTGTAACCTTCCTTTCCCAGCTCCCACTAATGTAAGTGGCAGGGTCCTTAACCTGAGGGCTGTCCCTGGCAACACTCACCTTACTGGGGAGCTGAGCTATCTTGGGCCCTGGGGGTGCTGGCCTAGTACAGGGAGTCCCTGACTCCTGTACCCTACCTCCTTCCCTGGGCTGCTCCGGTCTCTGACTAACAAGCGTGCTCTCTGCCCGCGAAATGTATCCAATTCTGTCCAGGGCAGTCCTGCAGCCCTATTGGCTCCTATGAGGCACCTGGTGCCTCCCTCGCTAGGCACTATGGGAATTGTAGTCCCGGGGCACCTATAATAACATTGGGGCCGCGTGCGCACTTGCCCTGCGCATGCGCGAGTCTTTGGGGGCCACCTCAACCCTTCCTGCACTTTCCCTACACTCGCGCGACATCTCCCTAGCTCCAGGGACCCTTCCGCGCCTGCGCGATCACTGCACATGCGCGAGTGGCTATGTAATGGCGGCGGCCTCACAGACCTGCTCCGGGAGCGCCGGGAGCCCAGCGACGCGATCCCCGGCAACCCCCGAGCAGGAGCCTGACCGCCCTCACCCCTGCGATACGCCGACGGGGCCGCCATTGAACTCGGCGGCACCCGCGATCGGCAGCTAGGTGAGGGGGGTACTGACAGGCTGGGGAGACCTGGCTACATCAGTCCTATAAAAACCTTTTTATACTTTATTACACTAGGAGTGCGCCTGTTTTTCTTTTGTTTTTTGCAGATATCTTTGGGATTTGATGATCCTTACAATGGGGCTGCAAGTCTCCAGTGGATTAAGTACACCTGTGGACTTTAAGTTGTCTTCTGGTTTCCATACACTTTTTATTTTATTTTTTATTTTTCATTTATGTAATACTTTTTATATTTGATGTGATCTATTATTATTTTGTTATACATTCCAGTTTACAATTTATTATAGGACAGTTGTTTTATCCACATATTCGCCCTTTGGGGATTCTTTGGTCAAATAGCCTTGATATCTTAATCTGTTAGACACAGCTAAATTATATCTAAATCAGGTATACTAAGGCGCTACTCCAATTTGTTTGTTTTTATAGATAGATATTAGGTCATTGCGTTATAGTTTGTTAGGAGATTGTTTGCACACATAAAAGGTTACAGCGAACCCAAAAAAAGGAACTGATACAAGCCATAATGGTTGAGACCCGCATGGACCGCAGCTCCTCCGTGACGTCACACCCGCGTGTTTTGTTAATCCTTAACTGTGGTAAAAAAAGAACAGCTCCACCGATAATGGACTACGTGTTTCGAGAGAGACCACTCCGGTCGGTCAGTGGAGTGAAGGAGCATTAACAAGGGATACGGAGGCCAGAAGTGTTTTAATATGTACGTTAAAGTATACTTACTCTTTGTTGTAATAAAGTATCTCTTACCTCATATGAGCGCACTGTGAATTGAGCCCTTATTTGGAGTACTGCAAGGAAGACTATCCCATGAGAGCTGTTCCCAGACATATCTCTGCCATTAAACAGGAAACACACAATGCCCAATGCCACTTCCGATATAACAAAAATACACAGTACAACACTTATATAGTCTTTTGAAAAGGGGTCATTTAGTTTAACCCTTTGGCCAAAGCGTCGTAAGCCTGTGAGCCGCATCAAGGCCGAACCTGGTCACAGGCCCCTAACGCTACCAGATAAAATACTAATACACCTGTACTAGGATTAAAATGCTCATTTACCTCTATTAGTTGGTCTCAGCTGTTGGAGGTTAGTGGCCCCTCCCTCCCAGTATTAAGCTCACCCCTCCCCACTGCCCTGATTAGCAGGTATCTTTCATTTTACTGGATATGGATCCAGTTGATCCTCCTCCCTCCTAATAGAGGTAAATGAGCATTTTAATCCTAGTACAGGTGTATTAGTATTTTATCTGGTAGCGTTAGGGGCCTGTGACCAGGGTCGGCCTTGATGCGGCTCACAGGCTTTCGACGCTTTGGCCAAAGGGTTAAACTAAATGACCCCTTTTCAAGGGAATATATAAGTGTTGTACTGTGTATTTTTGTTATATTGGAAGTGGCATTGGGCATTTTGTGTTTTCTGTTTAATGTATCCGCCACGCTCAGTAGCACTCCTTTATGACACTTATATACATATATTTTTTGTGGGGGCTCAGGGGTTCTCAATGAGAGCTTCTTGGGTTTTTTTTTTGTTTGTTTTATTTCTCTACCATTGTAAGCTGTTCCCAGACGGTATGTTTTGAGAAGAGAGATAAAGATACCCTGATGCCCGTGTGAGTAGTGCTGTGATCAGCTTTGATTATATTACCTTCACCTTTCCGTGTGTATGGCTGTGTGATTGATTATAATAAGAATTATAGATGTTTTATTAACTTGTTTTATATATATATTTGTTATATATATTATATGTATTTGTTTTATATATAAATTTGTGGTGAGCGCATAGGGGTCATCAAAATATAAATATATATATATATATATATATATATATATATATATATATATATATGTATATATATATATATATATATATATATATATATATATATATATATATATATATATATATATATATATATATATATTTTGATGACCCCTATGCGCTCACCACAAATTTATCATGACTATTTGGTGAGAGTGTGAAAGAGTGGACAATCAGGTTTGCTCTGATTGGCTAGCAGCCCCTGTCCCATATAAAGTATAGCCACAAAGGGATATATAAGGAACTAGCTGAGAGACCCGGCGTTGCTCGTGAGTTAAATTTCCTGCTAGGAGGGGGGGGGGGGGGACAGTGGACAGGAGGGGTGGGGGGGACAGTGGACAGGAGCGGTGGGGGGGACAGTGGACAGGAGGGGGGACGACAGTGAACAGGAGGGGGGGGAGAGAGTGGACAGGAGGGGGGGGGGGTTGCTTAAAATTTCCGGGTCCCTCCTCTCCACTCCCCCTGTATGTTTCTCAGCTCCCCCCTCTTTCTCCGCTCCTCCCCCCACCATGCGCAGCTCCGGTCCCCATCCTACAGTGTCTGACACACACACAGTGTCCCAAACACACACACAGTGACACACACACACACACACAGTGTCACACACACACAGTGTCACACACAGTGAGACACACACACACAGTGACACACACACACAGTGACACACACAGAGATATGTCACCTCTCCTTCCGGGCGCCGCCATCTTAGGCACTCAGCGACGCGAGGGAGGAAGGGAGTCCTTCAGGGCGCCGCCATCTTAGGCACTCGGCGCCGCGAGGCAGCTGCAGGCTGCCTGCCCACTGCCTGTCCCCCCGCCGGGGAGGGAGGTGAGTGAGCGCCGGGGAGGGAGATGAGTGAGCACTGGGGAGGGAGGTGAGTGAGCGCCGGGGAGGGAGGTGAGTGAGCGCCGGGAAGGGAGGTGAGTGAGCGCTGGGGAGGGAGGTGAGTGATCACCAGGGAGGGAGGTGAGTGTGATGGGGGGGAGAGGACAGAGAGTGTGTGTGTGTGTGGCCGAGGGGGAAGAGAGTGGCAGTTGGGTGACGTCAGACCCACCAATCTGATTGGCCAGTTATGAGGACCAATCAGATTCACCGCAGCTAGTACCAACCTTTCGATTTTATATATTAAGATACTGCTGGTCAGAGCAGGAGTTGGTTATTCCACAGAGGGAGAGACACTCGGGGATGGGAGAGAGCATCCGAGAGCCTTTCTAAGAGACTGAGAACATCTGAGAGAGAAAGAGTCTGAGAGACTGTGAAGGAGTTTGGATCTTGATAGTGACCAGCTGGAGATACATGTCAGAGTCTCTGCTGTGTGATCAGTACTCCAATATCCTTGACGATAAGCAGGCCCCTGCACCTAACGAGGCTAGAATCTATTCCCCAGGCCCCCAGTTGGTATTGTGTCTTGTTTTGTACATCTTTGTTTTGTCTGCTTGCGTGCCAGATTAAACCCCATTTTATTCAACAACTTTGTCCTGTTTGGTGCTATTGATCCAGTGGTTTCGGTGTAAAAGTACTGTTCTCTCGTGACATTAACCATTGTACTTTGTGTAACAAACGTATGTCCTCTTAATAGCGGAGGTGTGCTTGGAAGGCGGATAGTTTAGCGTAGCCGGGTCTGGGTTGGACAGGCCAATGGGGTGAGGGGTCGGAGCGGCCCCAGCGGAGCAGGGATAGGCTGCAGGTAACAAGGCAGGAAGGAGAGACTTGCCACGCAGCAGGGGATCGTCGCACGTCATCGCGTGTGCGCGCCGCGTAGGAGAGATGCACGACGCGTGCAGGAGGCAGGACCAAGTTCCATGCGGCAGCTAGAAGAGCTGCGGGTGCGCGCGCGCTCTGTAATGATAGCGGGGGAGTGCGCATGGGCAGGAACAGTGGCCGCGGTGGCAGCAGCAGCAGGTAAGGAAGGAACACGCCGCAAAGGATGTGTTCCCCGATTCCTTACACAAAATAGAGGTTCTCTTGACTCTTTTTTCAAATGCTTCTTTGATATTAGAAATCCATATACGCATTGCCCTTGATACCAATGTTGTTGCTGGCGTGCACGCTGTGCCAGCTGTCAAATATGATCTTTTCAGAACACTATCCATTTTTCTATCCATTACATGTCCGAGCGATGCTGCATCTTTGACCGGTATGGTTGTTTTCCTTGTTACTCTGGAGAATGCTGCATACATTTTATACAAAAAATGATGCGACAATTCAGCTTGCATCATATCTTTAATTACTTGATGAATTGGAAAACAACTGGTTTTATTTTTTCTTGCCCCAAATAATTTATCGGATTTTTGAGTATCTTCTTCTGTATCCTCTAATTCCAATGTTTTTCTCATTGCTTTTATAAGAGTGTCCACCATTTCCAGTACTCTCCTTCCGACGCCTGGTGATATACAGTAATACCTCCGATTCATCTGAAGGAGTCTCTCACTACATCCAGGCTGGTTTGAGATCTTGATCTCTTTTTTTTGCGCTGGTTTAACTGGCTTCTGCACTGCAGATTTTCCACTGTTTTACTGTATCCTTCATTCATGATATAAAAGTATTTACTTGTTCATTTGAATCTCCCACTGCTGCTTTAAGGCACCAAGCTTTTTAGCTTCCAAAGCTGGTTTCTCACATGCTGCACACCATATAGTTTTATTTAGAAGCTTTCTTCTTTTGATGCAGGGACTCCACTGCTACTTTAGAGGTTTCTTCTTCTGGTTGTATAACCGTGGCACTAAAGTAACAAATATTCTTTCCGTTCCATAAATATCATCTCTTTCATCCTTTCTACTAAACTAAGGAACTCACCTAGTTTTTGTAAGCGACCCTTTACTTGCAGCAGCTTCCATGCTGGCTTCTATTTCCTGCAGCTTATTTGTCCTTCCCTCTGCCGAGCATTCCATACTGCCGAGCATTCCATACTGCCGAGCATTCCATACTGCCGAGCATTCCATACTGCCGAGCATTCCATACTGCAGGATCCTTTAACACAACTCTGTGCCGTCGCTCTGTCGCAACTGTCAGTCTGCCCAATCGGAGTGCTTGGCTTCCCGTGCACACTATTCATGCGCCCGCCTGTGGGATATGCACTCACGTTGGACGCCATGACGGTCTGTCTCCCCCACTCCGCTGCATTCTCAGACGCCTCTGTGGGAAGGCTAAGGTCCCGCTCCCTCAGTCAGCGCGACCGCACTGCAGACAGGCAGCACGCTGACAGGCACAGACCGCGATATGTGGTCTGTAGGGAGGCGGAGCGGGGCTGGAGTAGGAGGGGGCGTGGTTTGAGCGGAGGGACCCGCTACTCCCCCCCCCTCCCTCCACGGGCTCAGTCTCCCGGGCTGCAGGAGGGAGCTGCTGCGGGCTGCTGGAAAGTAAGCAGCGCCCGCTCCCTCCCCTTCCCCCACAAATGCCCTCCTCACACACAGACACACATACATCACCCCCTACCTTGTGGAGGATGATTCGGCTCCCGCCGCTGATTGGCTCATCAGCGCACCACGTGACGCGTCACCGCTCGGGATCACAATTTTCTTGCATCCCCTGGTGGCTGATGCGTCACAGCACGTTGTGAGCCGTGCAGCGAGGGGGGACAGGGACCGGCTAGGAAAGGATAACCCTGCTGGTGAGGAACGCGGCCTAAGAAATCAGGGCTTCTGATCCACCCTACAGACACAGTTGTCTGCCCCGCGGCGTTCAAAAGATGCATCTGCGCTTTGCCCGGTAGCATGGGCCTCCACGGTGCGTTGATGGAGCTTCAGGAGGAGAGAGGCTGAGAACCCCCTGGTCCGACTGCACTAGCTACAGTCCGTGAGTCCCTTAAAAAAATAACAAATGGAGACTTCCGGTGACGTCACCAGGGATGGTTGGGAGAATGAGGAGCTCCGTGGACCTGACTGCATAAGATACCAAAAGAAGGCACCTAAAAGTACGAATTATCCCCTCAATTTAACCCATAAGTAGAGATAAACGCTCCCCAAGATGACATCGAAGGGAAAGAAGCAGGCTGCTCATGGGGTTTCTAACTATTTCTCGCCGCATCAGAAGAAAACGGAGGAGCCGGCAAAGAGGCAAGATGGCGGCGGAGCACGCGGCCTACCGACCCCCTCGTATGCCGGAAACCGGGAGAGCGACCACCTGGAGTCAAGAGAACCCCTAACAAGGGGCTATATGGAGGAACTCTTCGTCTCGATGCACGAAAAGCTGCACGAAAAGCTGCATTTGTCCCTACAAACAGACATTAAGGAGGCAGTGCGAGACATCAGGGAAGAAATCGCCTCCCTAACAACCAGGGCGGCTGAAACGGAAACCAAGGTGGAGGGGGCCCTGAGCCGACAGATGGCGATGGAGGAGGAAATTGCCCACTTAAGGGAGGAAATTGAGGCCTTAAGGGAGAACCAAGAAGAACAAGAAAATAGGGACAGGCGACAGAATATCAGAATAAGGAATGTCCCCGAAATGGTCTCCCCAACACAAATAAAAATGTACCTCCTTGAACTGTTTGAAATGATTTGTGGTGACATACCAGAGAGGGATCTCGAAATCGATAGGGCCCACCGAGCCCTGGGGCCCAAATCGGATGACCCAAAGAGAAGACAGGATATAATTGTGAAGCTACATAGCTATTCCACCAAAGAAAGACTCCTAATAGCCAGTCGCGAGATAGAGCCCCTCACCTTCAAGGATGAACCTATCCAACTGTACAGCGATCTATTGCGGATGACAGTACTACGACGCAAGGAGCTGAAACCCTTAACATCCTTTCTGCAAGAAAAGGATGTGAAATGTAGATGGGGCTTCCCATTTAAATTGGTTGTTAACAAGGGGGGACGGTTCTTCACGATGAAGCACCCCGAGGACATGTTACCATTTGCCCAAGCGCTAGGCCTAACCCCCCCTCCGTCATGGATGTCGGCCCCCCCACATCGGGGGCGCGAGGAAGAGAGAGACGGCCCAGCTCGAGCGTCTGAGAGGATTGCCGCCCTCCAACAGCGAACAACAAAAGACAAATACAGGCATACCCCGGTTTAAGGACACTCACTTTAAGTACACTCGCAAGTAAGTACATCTCACTCAATAGGCAAACGGCAGCTCATGCATGCGCCTGTCAGCTCGTCCTGAAAAGCAATACCGGCTCCATAACCTGTACCGAAGCTGTGCGCAAGTGGGCAGACTATAGAGCCGGTTACACTATAGAGCCTGTTACAAATGCGTTATTTACATCAGTTATGCACGTATATGACGATTGCAGTACAGTACATGCATCGATAAGTGGGAAAAAGGTAGTGCTTCACTTTAAGTACATTTTCGCTTTACATACATGCTCCGGTCCCATTGCGTACGTTAATGTGGGGTATGCCTGTAAATAAATAAACAAATTTTGGACTTACCTCGGGACCCCTGGATGGAAGAGCTGCGGAGATCACCCCCCACTCCGAGGACGGAGCCTCACTGCGACTTCCCCGGAGGACGGATGCCGCGTGGACCGCTTGGCGATTCCCTTCCCGCGAGATGAGGAGCCGTCGCGCGATCTTCCGAGCCAGCCGGTAAACCCGAGAAATTCCCCCAGCAGGACATCCCACCGAGTGATGGGTGCAGCCGCCTGGTTCCGGCCCCGAGATTTTGGCTCCCCGGCTGGGGATTTGCCTGAGGAACACCGGCACTGATGTGCAAGGGAATCAGTGACTGCCCAGCTCTGTCGATCGTGAGACGGTGGAGGGTTCGTGGGGTTCTTTGGGGGGGCGGCGGGAGGGTTCTTACTACAGCTCCTGAGCGATAAGGGTTCGCAAAGCCATGCTGCCCTCCCTCTGCCCCCCTGGGTGCCCCCCCCCTATGTACAATGGGGAAGCCCCCCCCGAAAAAAATAAACACAGGAGACATCCTACACCCCCCCTCAGTCCCCCACTCCCCCCCCCCCAGCCCTCCACTCCCCCCCCCATAGGGAGAAAAGGTCAGACGTCTAAGGCATTAGGCAAAATCGAGCTGAAAATTGAAAAACACACACAATAATGTAAAGCCATACAAGGCAATGTGACCCCAGCGGGGAAATATAACGAGCTTCCAATATGCATGATGACTGACCTAGTAACCCCCTAAAGCTGACAGGCGAATATAATGTGTAACGGGACAAAGCCCCACCTGCTAGCCTCCACCGATTCATACAAACAGACGAACCTCCCCCCCTCACTCCTCCCCCCCCCCTTATCCCCCCCTCCACTATCTTTCCACCTTCCCTCTACACACCCTGCCCCCCCCCAACAGCTCCCCCCACCCCCAACAGCTTCCCACCTCCCCCCTCAACAGCTTCCCCCCCCTCCAGCAGCTCCCCCCCCTCCAACAGCTCCCCCCGAAGCGCTTAAGGAAAGAGCCCAATGAGGACAAATCATAACACACACTGAAGGTATACACGCAACTGATATAAGATGAGCGCCATCTGCTGGATAAGCCATATATTACCAGGACTGTTGCTTCAATTTGAATAATAAATTATATGTGGTATCGTGATCTCAATGGTGGAATGCTGCAAACTTCCACATACATTCATACGTCTTCGATATCATGGATCACACAAACGTACCTCCTCCCCCCCCTCTCCCCTCCTCTTACCCCTCCCCCCCCCCTTTTTTGCCAGCATGGGTGTTCCAAGTTAAAGCACAAATTGTATGTGCACTGTTGCCCCAAAGGGGGAACGTTGAAATTTATAGAAATGCGATGAACCTGGTTTTTGGTTCACATAACCCTTCCGAGCTGAAATGATGCTATAACATGACAAGAGACCTCCTTTAGCCCACTCATAAATATGTTCCCTATTCCCTCCCCCCCCCCCCTCCTCCCCCTCCCTGCCCCCCCTCCCTTCTTCCCCTCCCTCCTCCCCTCTCTTCGCCAACATGGGTGCTCCAAATTAAAGCATAAGTTAAATGTACACTGTTGACCCAAAGGGGGAATGTTGAAAGTTATTGAAATGTGTTGAATCTGGTTTTTGGCTCACACAACACCTCCGAGTTGAAATGATGTTATAAAATGATATGAGACCACTTTTGACCTACTCATATAGATATGTTCCCTATTCTCTCCCCTCCCCCACCATCCACTCACCCCCCCTCTTCCCCCACCCCTCCCTTCCTCCCCTCCCTTCCTTCCCTCCTCCCCTCGCCCCCCCCTTCCTCCCCTCCCTCCTTCCCTCACCCCCCCTGTTCTGCCAGCACGGGTACTCCAAATTAAAACCTAAGTTATATGTACACTGTTGCCCCAAAGGGGAAATGTTGAAAGTTATTGAAATGTGATGATTCTAGCTTTAGGCCCATGTATGTCTTTTTCTTTTTCTTCCCCACAAACCCCTGCTGATACTGTCCCAGCAGGACCCCCACCCTCCTACCCACTCCTGTATTCCCCCCCCCTCATCCCCCCATTCCCCTGTGGAGGCGATCCTAACATAGAGACACACGCCCCAAAGACTGCACGGCCCCACACCCTAAAGGAAATAAATGAAGCGCTAAAGCAGGACCTCGCTGTTGGGAAAAGTGAGGCCCTAAAAAACTTCGCTGATAAAAGCCCCTATGGCTAGCAAATCTGCAATCAAATTGGTCTCTCTTAATGTAAAAGGCCTACAAAACAATAGAAAAAGGCGATTAGCTCTTCAAGAAATGAAGAGATCTGGCGGAGATATCATTTTCCTCCAGGAGACGCATTTTACATTTCAAGATCCGCCCAAAACATTCCAAAATGCATTCCCCTTGGGGTTTTATTCCTCATTTAGCTGTAAAAAAAGGGGAGTTGCAATTTTAGTCCGTCAAGGAACCCCATTCAATTTAATAAAAACAGTAACAGATCCAGAGGGTAGATTCCTTGTGGTGTATGGCACACTCTCAGGTACGGAAATCGCTTTGGTCAATCTATATGCCCCAAATGAAAACCAGACAGTATTTCTGAAAAAAGTACTAGAGGACTTAGACCCAAGATCATCAGTGATAGTGGGGGGAGACCTGAACATGGCCCTTGACCCAACAGAAGACAAATCACTCACTCCAGGCCGACCACACCTGCCCCAATCCTTAAGCAAAGGGAAGAGATTCAGAGAGATACTTAAGGAATTTTCCTTGATGGATATATGGAGAACCCAACATCAGGGCCAAAGAGACTATACATTCTTCTCGGCACCTCACCAGACCTATTCTCGTATTGATTACTTCCTGGGATCCAGAAATGTCCTAGAGGCCTCCGTAGGCTCAGACATAGGCCCAACGACCTGGTCAGACCATGCGCCAATCACCTTAACTCTATCGGTCTCTTTCATAAAAACATTCTCCTACAATTGGAAATTAAATGACACACTGCTAAATTGCCCAGAGGTGGAGAGAAAGATCAAAAAGGCCCTTAAGGAGTATTTCATTAACAATTGTGGTACGGTCTCATCTCCCGCCATACTGTGGGAAGCCCATAAGGCAGCAATCAGAGGTAATTTTATCTCAATTGCCTCCCACAAGAAAAAAGTTAAGGCAAAAATAATAAAGGATCTGACAGAGAAAATAAGCAATTTGGAACAACAACATAAAATTAACCCTTCAAAAAGAATCTATAAAGCCCTGACCACCGCTAGAAATGAATTAAAGAACATCCAACTTGAAAGGGTGGAAAAGGCCCTCAAATGGACAAACCAGAGGTATTACGATAAGGGTAATAAGGCCGATAGACTGTTGGCCTCTAAACTAAGAGGCGTGCAAAAAAGATCCCAGATCACGGCGATTAGAAGGGGGTCTGGTGAGGTGCTATATAACGAGAAGAAAATAGCGGACGAATTCACCAAATTTTATACTAAACTATACAATTTGAAGACTCAAAAGGGGGCTTCAGAGTCGGCAAGGGCAGAAGCAATCTTAAGCTACTTGGCTGACTGTGATCTCCCCAAGTTGACGGAGGAAGAAAATTCCCACCTCAACTCCAAAATCACGAAAGAAGAACTGGTATCCGCGGTAAAGGTCTCTAAAATATCCAAAGCACCAGGCCCAGATGGCTTCTCCAATACCTATTACAAAAAGTTCCTCCCAATCTTGACCCCACATTTGCTGAGCCTGTTTAATTCATTCCTGGAAGGGAATCCGATCCCTTCATCAATGTCCCTAGCTAACCTGGCCATTATTCACAAAGAGGGGAAAGACCCAACACAGTGTGGGAGCTATAGACCCATTTCACTTTTAAATAATGATTTGAAACTATATAGTAAAATCCTGGCGAATCGGCTGAACCCCATTTTGCCAAGATTAATAAACATTGACCATGTAGGGTTCGTCCAAGGGCGTCAAGCCTCGGACAACACCAGAAAGATCTTTGACATCATTGAACACGTCCATCTTACAAACTCCAAGGCAATGTTACTAAGTTTAGATGCAGAGAAGGCATTTGATAGAATTGATTGGATTTTCCTTACCAAAACGTTGGAGAAATTCGGTTTCAAAGACACATACCTAGAAGGAGTAAAGGCGTTGTACCAAAACCCATCAGCAATTGTAAAACTACCAGGAGCAAACTCAGAGAGATTCCAAATAAGAAATGGTACAAGACAGGGATGCCCCTTGTCCCCCCTCCTCTTTGCTCTCACCATAGAACCCTTGGCGGCTAAAATTCGAAACAATATAAATATCCAGGGCATAACGATTGGAAAAACAAATGATAAGATCGCTCTGTTTGCCGATGATATCATTCTAACGCTAACCAAGCCTCAAACCTCCCTTCCTAATCTCCAGAAGGAGCTCGAGGACTTTGGGGGTATATCAGGATACAAAATTAATAGTGATAAATCAGAGGCCCTAAACATCAGTCTAACAGAGCCAGAAGTGAAACTAATCAAAATAAATTTTGCATACAAATGGAGCCCTTCACACATCAAATACCTGGGAGTGAATGTATCAAGGGACTACCAGTCACTATATCAGTGTAACTACCCAGCTCTCTTTGACAAAATCAAAAAGGATTTGAGCAAATGGGAAGATTACCAGATATCATGGATCGGAAGGATGATATCTCTAAAAATGAATATACTCCCAAGATTACTGTACTATTTCCAAACCCTTCCGGTCCATGTCCCCGGCTCAGAGGTTAAAAACATCCAAAACAGGATGTTCCATTTTATTTGGCAAGGCAAAAGACCCAGAGTAGCCCGATCAGTTCTGTTGTCATCACGGGGGAGAGGGGGCATGGGAGTCCCGGATATCCAAAAATATTATCAGGCTGCTCAATTAAAGCAAGCGGTACTATGGAACGCAGACCCGACCCAAAGATGTTGGCTCCAAATAGAAACATTCTATGCTAAAATGCCTTCTCTGCCAGCATGCCTATGGAGTATGGAAAGGGGAGACATGCCACCGCAAAAACTTAAACTAAGAACAGCAAGGCACACATGGGAAGTCTGGCTAAAAACTAAAATCAAATATAAGCTCGCCTCCACGGGCTCACAACTTACACCAATATTTGATAACCCTAAATTCCCACCGGGGTGTGCGTCAAAACAGTTCGACCAACTAAAATCAGAAGGAATAAAGACGCTAATGGACATAATGTGTCTAGGAAGTCTTCTAAGCTACCAAGACCTGAAAGCAAAATATAAGATTCCGAATTTGGATGCGTTTAAGTACCTCCAAATCAGACATTTCGCTCAAAAGGTATCACCAAATCCGGAATTCCCCTTTCCCACTAGATTCGAGAGACTCTGCAAGTCTGACTCGGACCAAAGGGAACTAATATCCAAGATCTACTCGGAAATGGAAACAAGGGAGGGACCTCCTCAGCATGATTACATGCTTAAATGGGCCACGGACCTGAATATAACTATTGAGGAGGAAGACTGGAAAGAAATCTGGGGAGCGGCCGCAGAGACATCTATCTGCACCATCACAAGGGAAAACATTTATAAAGTACTCTTCTATTGGTACCTCACGCCAGTGAGATTAAAACAAATCTACCCTCTGGCATCAGATCTGTGCTGGAGAGGCTGTGGCCAAAGGGGGGACATGGCCCATATATGGTGGACATGTCCAGAAATTAAGAAATACTGGACTACGGTCCAAAATTTTATAAAAGAGGTCACAGACCTCGAGCTACCCATTGAGCCATTGACCTACCTATTGGCCAGACCAACTGAGGAAATTGGTCGCCCAACTAGGAAATTGATCTCCTTTGTTCTCACAGCGGCGAGGTGTGAAATAGCGTCTTCCTGGAAGAAGGTAGCCCCCCCCCACTAAGGGAATGATTAAAAAAAGAATCAACGAAGTGATGCTTATGGAAAAGCTTACAGCCTACCTAAAGCAAAAAACTAAACTATTCGAAAGGGTGTGGGAACCGTGGCCGACATTATAGGACTAGGACTAGGGTCCCCCCCCCCCGGGTCGAAACAGGAATCCCCCTCACAGAGGACTACTACCCTGATAAACTGGGATGCAGGCCGCCCAGAAAAAGATATACTCCCCCCCCCCCCTCTTTTCCTCTCCCCCCCCCACCTGATCCCCCCCTTCTTCTCTCTACTTCGGTACTATACTAAGCTTCCCCCTCTTGGGAAGTGCTCCTTATGGGCAAGTTACCTTGCCTCTCTTCCACAAAATTTGAAAATGGTGTAATGTGTTGGGATGTAAATGTTGACAATTGCATATATGTAACTGTATATCTACCCAATAAAAAAGTTTGGAAAAAAATAAAAAAAATAACAAACACTACCCCTAGCTGTAGGACAGGAAAAAGACAATCTGCAGGTAGTGGGAGGGGCCTGTTAGGGCCTACCTGCAAGAATTCAATTTCCTGCTCTGCTGGGGATAGACTTAACCCTACGCTGCCCAATGCCCAATGGGGAACAAGAAAATAACACTGAATATTTACATTCTGTGCTAGAATATTCCTCGGCTATCACCATTACTCTAACTTGTTCTGTTCTAAAGACTGTCCGGTAGGTAGATGTGTATATGTTGTGACAGAAACCAGGGGATGGTAATAAATTCCGTATATAGGGCTCCCAGGATACTAGACAGTTTCTATCCTGTTTGGCCTGGGAGTGCAGCCTTATAATACATACACTCCATCCCACAGTTTGGCAAGCGCTAGAACTGAGGGATGAGAGATCCAGACCAGAGTTTGTCTGCTGCCTGATTTCTGTCACCTGTCATGCTAATTAGGAATCAGGTATGAAAGACTGATTTCCTGTTTGCTCTGGTCTCTCCACAAGAGCCAGGAGGCTGGAAGGCTGCTGAACTACAGAGGGGAGAAGCCTCTTCCCCAAACAGGTTCAATCTTTCTGTTCATTTGTATAAGACTGCAAAAGTACCTTGTTTTGTTGTTGGGAGTGGAAAAGCCACTTCCAACCCTGAGTCAGGGATATCTAAGTTAAGTTATCGCTCAGGTGAGCAGCTTTTGTTTTGATCTGTTTTCTGTTGTATGCACTGTGGCAGTCTCAGTGCCTGGGACTGAATAAACCAGGCATAGCCTGTTTAAAGGAACAGTACGTGACGCCTCATCATTTAACCTACCCTAAAAGACCGTGTTCTAAACAGTCCCGGACAAACGACGGAGCCCCGGAGTAAGCCGTTTGTCACATATGGTGGAGAATGCGGGCAGAGCACTAGGGGGTCTGCGGGTTGAAGAACTTTGAAAGAAAAAAAAAAAAAAAAAAGTTTTTTTCATCCTCTGCAAACAAGATGGAAGACGTGGTGGGTGCGCTGGTACGCAATGTCGCTGCCCAGAAAGACGCGAATGAAACCCAGCAACAGCTGTTAATAGCCCAGCAAGAAACTAATGCAAACCAGCAGCAGACGAATGCAGCCCAGCAACAGCTGCTAATAGCCCAGCAAGAGATTAATGCCAACCAGCAACAGGCGAATGCCAACCAGCAACAGGCGAATGCAAACCAGCAACAGACGAATGAAGCCCTGCAAAACGCGAATGCAAACCAGCAAGAGACAAACCGCTTGCTGAGAGAGGAGCAACAGCGGTTCGCTCAGGGCTTACAGCAGGAACTCGAGATCCTGAGGGGGACTATCAGTAACCTTCCACTGGCAGCGGCAGCCCCAGTACCGAAAATGACCAGGGCAAGCCACTACCTTCAGAAGATGGGACCCTCGGATGATGTGGAAGCCTATCTTCTCACGTTTGAACGCACGGCACAGAGAGAGGGATGGCCAGAAGCTGAGTGGGCTGGTCTAATCGCACCCTTCCTAAGCGGCGAACCCCAGAAGGCTTACTTTGATCTAGAGCCAGCCGAAGCTAACGTCTATGCAAAATTGAAGTTCGAGATCCTCGCCCGCCTCGGCGTAACCACGGCTGTTCGCGCCCAAAGGTTTCACGCATGGTTCTTCACGATGGATAAAGCCACCCGAAGCCAGATGTATGACCTCATCCACCTCGCCCGGAAGTGGCTACAACCCGAGATCAACTCAGCCAGCCACATCGTGGAACGGTTGGTCATGGACCAGTTCTTGAGGAAACTTCCCTCTGCCTTACGCCGTTGGGTCAGTCGGAGTGACCCCCACAATGCGGATGAGCTTGTGGCCCTCGTAGAAAGGTACAATGCAGCAGAAGAGCACCCGCAACCCACAGTCGTGGAGCAACCCCACTACCCGAGGTTCCAGGACTCTTCCAGAGACGGTAAAAGGGTACCGGGGTTAAGGGGCGCTGAAGAGCGGCGACCCCCTTCACGCAGCACAAGCAACAGTGGTTCGCACACTAAGGGCAATAGCCAACATGGGGAGCCGGGAAAAGGCTCTAAGTGGGACACAGACTATGTACCTAAATGTGTAAATTGTCATGAGAGGGGCCACACAGCAAAAATCTGCCCACTAAATGATGAGCCCATGCAATGCAACAGCGTGGAACCTTATTCGCTGTTGTCCCAATGTATGGGCCCTAGCCCAGAGGACCCCTTGAATAACCATATGTGGGCATTTGTAAAGGTTAATGGTAAGAGGGTTCGGGCACTTCTTGACTCTGGGAGCATGGTCACACTAGTGTCCGAATACCTCTTGCCCATTAAGAAGAAACAGGGAAACAGTTCACAAAGAGTGGCAATTTGTTGTATACATGGGGATAATCATGAATATTCCACTGTTGATGTTTTTTTTGAAACAGAGTTTGGTTCTTTAGATTTCAAGGTGGGTATTGTACCCAAACTGGCACATGATGTGTTAATAGGGACCGACTTTCCCCATTTTCTAAAAATGTGGTCCCCCGCTCAGAATAGTGCCCAGAGTTCAATAGCGGACCATAACGAAGTATTAGAAGAAACAAATCCTTTCCCTTTTTCAGAAATGGAGGTTGACGAGGGCCCAAATAAGAAGGGGGAAAAGGAGGAGTGCTGTAAAATTCCCTTCCCCATCACTACTTTGGTAGGGAATACCCCAAATCAAGATGTTGAGCAGACACTTACCACCCCAGAACCGGATAAGACCCTCGCTGACCTAGAGGTCAGTCCTGGGAGTTTTAAGAAGGCCCAGTGGGAGGACCCCACATTAGCGGTAGCAAGGGGAAATATACGGGACCAGAATAGTACTCCTGGCCAACCAGATAGGTCACTTGCTTACCCCTACTTCGAGGTAGAGAATCAAGAAACTGACCCAGAGGTTAGCATAGCTGAAACCCTGTCTGTTCATCAGAAACGAGAGGTTCAGAATTTAGTGAGAAGAAACAAAGAAATCTTCTCTATACGGCCAGGTAGAACTAGCGTAATTGAACATGACCTAGTCTCTGAACCGGGGGTCCGAGTTAACCTTAAACCGTAACGAATCCCAGAGGCCAAAAGAAAGGCTATAAGTTTAGAGGTTAAAAAAATGCTAAAACTAGGTGTAATTGAGGAATCCCAAAGTGGGTGGAACAGCCCTATAGTCTTAGTCCCAAAGCCAGATGGTACAACAAGGTTTTGTAATGACTACCGGAAACTAAACGCGGTGTCAAAATTTGATACTTATCCTATGCCCAGGGTAGATGAACTTGTAGAGAGACTGGGCAAAGCCCGATATCTCACAACCCTAGACCTAACAAAAGGGTACTGGCAGGTTCCCCTCACAGAAAGGGCAAAAGAAAAGACAGCCTTCTCAACCCCAGACGGCCTCTTTCAGTATAAGGTGTTGCCTTTTGGCTTACATGGAGCTCCTGCCACATTCCAAAGAATGATGGATAAAATGTTAAAACCACATGCTCGGTATGCTGCTGCCTACCTGGATGATGTGGTAATCCATAGTGAAGATTGGCAATCCCACCTTCCAAAGGTCCAAGCTGTGCTTGACGCAGTCCGGTCTGCTGGACTAACTGCTAACCCCGCTAAATGCACTATTGGTCTGGAGGAGGCCAAGTATCTGGGATATTCTATTGGCAGAGGTTTACTCAAACCCCAAACACTCAAAGTGGAGGCGATACAAAATTGGCCAAGGCCAGTTACAAAAAAACAAGTAAGGACCTTTTTGGGGTTAATTGGGTACTATAGAAGGTTTATTCCCAATTTTGCAACTAAGGCAACCCCACTAACTGACCTCACAAAAGCAAGAGGACCGCTAATGGTAAAGTGGTCCCCCGAAACCGAACAGGCCTTTAGAAGCCTGAAAGAAGCTCTCTGTGCCCAACCAGTGTTGGTCACACCTGACTTCTCCAAAGAGTTCGTAGTCCAAACCGACGCATCTGAGGTAGGGCTGGGGGCGGTACTCTCCCAGGAGTCTCAAGGTGAGGAGCACCCCATCCTTTATTTAAGTAGGAAACTAAATCCCCAGGAGAAAAATTACTCCATAGTAGAGAAAGAGTGTCTCGCAATAAAGTGGGCTGTAGAGACGCTCAAATACTATCTGTTGGGGAGAAAATTCCGGTTGGTCACAGATCATGCACCCCTTACCTGGATGTGTCAAAACAGGGAAAAGAATGCTAGAGTGACCAGGTGGTTCCTAAGCCTACAACCCTTTAAATTTTCTGTGGAACACAGGTCAGGGCACAAACATGGCAATGCTGACAGGTTGTCAAGGATGCACTCCCTAATATCCATGGTCGCTCATCCCTCGAGGTCTGAGCTGGGGGGGAGGATATGTGACAGAAACCAGGGGATGGTAATAAATTCCGTATATAGGGCTCCCAGGATACTAAACAGTTTCTATCCTGTTTGGCCTGGGAGTGCAGCCTTATAATACATACACTCCATCCCACAGTTTGGCAAGCGCTAGAACTGAGGGATGAGAGATCCAGACCAGAGTTTGTCTGCTGCCTGATTTCTGTCACCTGTCATGCTAATTAGGAATCAGGTATGAAAGACTGATTTCCTGTTTGCTCTGGTCTCTCCACAAGAGCCAGGAGGCTGGAAGGCTGCTGAACTACAGAGGGGAGAAGCCTCTTCCCCAAACAGGTTCAATCTTTCTGTTCATTTGTATAAGACTGCAAAAGTACCTTGTTTTGTTGTTGGGAGTGGAAAAGCCACTTCCAACCCTGAGTCAGGGATATCTAAGTTAAGTTATCGCTCAGGTGAGCAGCTTTTGTTTTGATCTGTTTTCTGTTGTATGCACTGTGGCAGTCTCAGTGCCTGGGACTGAATAAACCAGGCATAGCCTGTTTAAAGGAACAGTACGTGACGCCTCATCATTTAACCTACCCTAAAAGACCGTGTTCTAAACAGTCCCGGACAAACGACGGAGCCCCGGAGTAAGCCGTTTGTCACAATGTATATATACAGGGGTAAAATATGCATGGCCCTAATAGCACTTTTATAATCCATGATCAGCGATCAAGTATTAACCCCTAATAGGTTAGCGATCTATACTTTAGGTTGCTTATAAAACATGGCATAAAAAACACTGGAATGACACATTGAAGAAACACACAAATGTTACATTGTATATATAAATGTGCACTAACGTCCGTGGTTGCCATGGTTTCACGCATGATGCATCGATGGTCCCATGGCAATGAAGCCCGTTATGACGGCGGACCCGGCCGTGACGCGACACGTGATGTCACAACCCGGAAGCACCGGGAATCAAGCAGACACGCGAGGTCCTCCCGGCTAATTTGAGACCTCCACACACCTGGGACGGGGTCGGCTTAATGGCGTTTTGGAGCTAAGAGGGTGGGAGCGAATGTCATTGTTATTTAAAGCTGCAGACCAAGCAATATCCTGCATGTGTTATCTTTAAAATAAATCAGTCCCTGAGATCAGACCTCTCTGGTAGGAGCCCTTTGCAGCAATGGCTCCTACTAGAGAGGTCTGATCTCAGAGATCTATAGGGGGATGGAGTCGGCAACCAGCCCCCAATCCACAAGTATATGCAAAAATGGTCAGAGGACCTCAATGTACAGATAGATATGGACGAGTGGGAGGATATCTGGGAGTTGGCCACAAAGACCTCAATCTGTACAGTGACAAAAGAGAACATATATAAAATACTATTCCAGTGGTACCTGACCCCGGCTAAGGCTGAGCCAGATCTTCCCCGGCACTCCCGACTTGTGCTGGAGGGGATGTGGTCAAAAGGGGGACATGGCCCACATTTGGTGGTCATGTCCGGAGATTCAGAGGTACTGGACAAAGATCCAGAAGCTTCTACAAGAAACTATGGGGCTTCTTTTCCCCCTGGACCCCTTGACCTTCGTGCTGAGCAAACCTATAGACGACCTGCCCCCCCACCCCCGAGTAGACTAGTATCAGCTATCCTAACCGCAGCCAGATGCTCAATAGCGGCGGCGTGGAAACACACCAAAGCCCCAGCGAGAAACACGGTGTTGAGACGAATAGACGAGGTCATGGCCATGGATAAACTTACAGCAATGCTCAAAAAAAATGCCACAGTTTCGGAATACCTGGGACCCCTGGAGCGGCCCGCTAGGACTAGGCCTGCATTAGGCCCTCCTCGTACTGATGGAAAGGGAGGAAGAAAACAGAGTTCCCCCATCCTCCCCCCACCCCCCCCCCTAGTATGTCTTCCCCCCCCTCCCCCCTTAGACCTTCCTCCCCCCAACTGAAAAATACCCATTTTGGGACAACATGTTGTTTAACTCAGTTGAAAAATCTTGTCATGTGCCTATGACATTGTCGTTATCATTTGGATGTATGTTGTTCTCAATAAAAAAAAAGTGATATAAATAAAAAAAAATCAGTCCCTCTCTGACCCCCCTCACTGTGCCTCTCTGTCCCCAAAACGGAGCCTCTCTCTCCTCCCCATCACTGTGCCCCGCTCCCCATTACTGTGCCCCTCACCCCATCACTGTGCCCCTCTCTCCCCCTGTGCCCCTTTCTCCCCCTCACTGGGCCCTTCTCCCCCTCACTGGGCCCCTCTCTCCCCTCACTGTGCCCCTCTCTTCCCTCACTGTGCCACTCTCTCTCCCTCACTGTGCCCCTCTCTCCCCCTCACTGTGCCCCTCTCTCCACCTCACTCTCCCCTTACTGTGCCCCGCTCTCCCCCTCACTGTGCCCCGCTCTCCCCAATCACTGTGACCCTCTCTCCCCAATCACTGTGACCCTCTCTCCCCAATCACTATGCCCCTCAAGCAGACACGTGAGGTCCTCCCGGCTAATTTGAGAATTCCACACACCTGGGACGGGGTCGGCTTAATGGCGTTTTGGAGCTAAGAGGGTGGGAGCGAATGTCATTGTTATTTAAAGCTGCAGACCAAGCAATATCCTACATGTGTTATCTTTAAAATAAATCAGTCCCTCTCTGTCCCCCCTCACTGTGCCTCTCTGTCCCCAAAACGGAGCCTCTCTCCTCCCCATCACTGTGCCCCTCTCCCCATCACTGTGCCCCTCTCCCCATCACTGTGCCCCTCACCCCATCACTGTGCCCCTCTCTCCCCTGTGCCCCTTTCTCCCCCTTACTGTGCTCCTCTCTCCCCCTCACTGGGCCCCTCTCTCCCCTCACTGTGCCCCTCTCTCTCCCTCACTGTGCCCCTCTCTTCCCCTCACTGTGCCCCTCACCCCCCTCACTGTGCCCCTCTCTCCCCCTCACTGTGCCTCTCTCCCCCCTCACTGTGCCTCTCTCCCCCCCTCACTGTGCCTCTCTCCCTCCTCACTGTGCCTCTCTCACCCCTCACTGTGCCTCTCCCCCCTCACTGTGCTCATCTCTCCCCCCACTGTGCCCCTCTCTCCCCCTCACTGTGCCCCTCACCCCTCACTGTGCCCCCCTCACCCCTCACTGTGCCCCCCTCACTGCGCCCCTCACTCCCCCACACTGCGCCCCTCTCTCCCCCACACTGCGCCCCTCTCCCCTCACTGTGCCTCCCTCTCTCCCCCTCACTGTGCCTCCCTCTCTCCCTACTCATTGTGCCCCCTCTACCTCCTCACTGTGCCCCCCTCTCTCCCTTCAGTGTGCCTCTCTCTCCCCCCTCCCTGTGCCCCTCTCTCTCCCCCCTCACTGTGCCCCTCTCTCCCCCCTCACTGTGCCCCTCTCTCCCCCCTCACTGTGCCCCTCTCTCCCCCCTCACTGTGCCCCTCTCTCCCCCTCACTGCCCCCTATCCCCCTCACTGCGCCCCTCTCCCCCCTCACAGCGCCCCCCTCTCCCCCTCACTGTGCCTCCCTCTCTCCCCCCTCACTGTGCCTCCCTCTCTCCCTACTCATTGTGCCCCCCTCTCTCCCTACTCATTGTGCCCCCCTCTCCCTCCTCACTGTGCCCCCTCTCTCCCCCCTCACTGTGCCCCTCTCTCCCTCCTCACTGTGCCCCTCTCTCCCCCTCAATGTGCCCCTCTCTCCCCCTCAATGTGCCCCTCTCTCGCCCTCACTGTGCCCCTCTCTCCCCCTCACTGTGCCCCTCTCTCCCTCCTCAGTGTGCCCCTTTCTCCTCCCTCACTGTGCTCCTCTTTCTCCCTCACTGTGCCCCTCTCTCCCCCTCACTGTGCCCCTCTCTCCCTCCTCACTGTGCCCCTCTCTCCCCCTTCACTGTGCCTCTCTCTCCCCCCTCACTATGCCCCCCTCACTGTGCCCCTCTCCCCCCTCACTGTGCCCCTCTCTCCCCCTCACTGCGCCCCTCTCCACCCTCACTGTGTCCCCCTCTCTCCCCCCTAACTGTGCCCCTCTCCCCCCCTCACTGTGCCCCTCTCCCCCTCACTGTGCCCCTCTCTCCCCCCTTCACTGTGCCTCTCTCTCCCCCCTCACTGTGTCCCCCTCACTGTGCCCCTCTCTCCCCCTCACTGCCCCCCTCTCCCCCTCACTGCGCCCCTCTCCCCCCTCACTGTGCCCCCTCTCTCCCCCCTCACTGTGCCCCCTTCTCTCCCCCATCACTGTGCCCCTCTCTCCTTCCTCACTGTGCCCCTCTCTCCTCCCTCACTGTGCCCCTCTCACCACCTCAATGTGCCCCTCTCTCCCCCTCAATGTGCCCCTCTCTCCCTCACTGTGCTCCTCTCTCCCCCTCACTGTGCTCACTGTGCCTCTCTCTCCCCCTCTCTCCCCCTCACTGTGCCCCTCACCCCTCACTGTGCCCCCCTCACCCCTCACTGTGCCCCCCTCACTCCCCCACACTGCGCCCCTCTCTCCCCCACACTGCGCCCCTCTCCCCTCACTGTGCCTCCCTCTCTCCCCCTCACTGTGCCTCCCTCTCTCCCTACTCATTGTGCCCCCTCTACCTCCTCACTGTGCCCCCCTCTCTCCCTTCAGTGTGCCTCTCTCTCCCCCCTCCCTGTGCCCCTCTCTCTCCCCCCTCACTGTGCCCCTCTCTCCCCCCTCACTGTGCCCCTCTCTCCCCCCTCACTGTGCCCCTCTCTCCCCCCTCACTGTGCCCCTCTCTCCCCCTCACTGCCCCCTATCCCCCTCACTGCGCCCCTCTCCCCCCTCACAGCGCCCCCCTCTCCCCCTCACTGTGCCTCCCTCTCTCCCCCCTCACTGTGCCTCCCTCTCTCCCTACTCATTGTGCCCCCCTCTCTCCCTACTCATTGTGCCCCCCTCTCCCTCCTCACTGTGCCCCCTCTCTCCCCCCTCACTGTGCCCCTCTCTCCCTCCTCACTGTGCCCCTCTCTCCCCCTCAATGTGCCCCTCTCTCCCCCTCAATGTGCCCCTCTCTCCCCCTCACTGTGCCCCTCTCTCCCTCCTCAGTGTGCCCCTTTCTCCTCCCTCACTGTGCTCCTCTTTCTCCCTCACTGTGCCCCTCTCTCCCCCTCACTGTGCCCCTCTCTCCCTCCTCACTGTGCCCCTCTCTCCCCCTTCACTGTGCCTCTCTCTCCCCCCTCACTATGCCCCCCTCACTGTGCCCCTCTCCCCCCTCACTGTGCCCCTCTCTCCCCCTCACTGCGCCCCTCTCCACCCTCACTGTGTCCCCCTCTCTCCCCCCTAACTGTGCCCCTCTCCCCCCCTCACTGTGCCCCTCTCCCCCTCACTGTGCCCCTCTCTCCCCCCTTCACTGTGCCTCTCTCTCCCCCCTCACTGTGTCCCCCTCACTGTGCCCCTCTCTCCCCCTCACTGCCCCCCTCTCCCCCTCACTGCGCCCCTCTCCCCCCTCACTGTGCCCCCTCTCTCCCCCCTCACTGTGCCCCCTTCTCTCCCCCATCACTGTGCCCCTCTCTCCTTCCTCACTGTGCCCCTCTCTCCTCCCTCACTGTGCCCCTCTCACCACCTCAATGTGCCCCTCTCTCCCCCTCAATGTGCCCCTCTCTCCCTCACTGTGCTCCTCTCTCCCCCTCACTGTGCTCACTGTGCCTCTCTCTCCCCCTCACTGCCCCCTCACTGTGCCCACCTCAATGTGCCCCCCTCTCTCCCCCCTCACTGTGCCCCTCTCTCCCCCTCACTGTGCCTCTCCCCCTTCACTGTGCTCCTCTCTCCCCCCACTGTGCCACCCTCACCCCTCACCCCTCACTGTGCCCATTTCTCCCCCTCACTGTGCCCCTCTCACCAGTCACTGTGCCCCCCTCACCCCTCACTGTGCCCCCCTCACCCCTCACTGTGCCCCTCTCTCCCTCCTCACTGTGCCCCTCTCTCCCCCTTCACTGTGCCTCTGTCTCCCCCCTAACTGTGCCCCCCTCTCTCCCCCTCACTGTGCCCCTCTCCCCCCTCACTGTGCCCCTCTCTCCCCCTCTCCCCCTCACTGCGCCCCTCTCCTCCCTCACTGTGTCCCCCTCTCTCACCCCTCACTGTGCCCCCTTCTCTCCTCCCTCACTGTGCCCCTCTCTCCCTCCTCACTGTGCCCCTCTCTCCTCCCTCACTGTGCCCCTCTCTACCCCTCAATGTGCCCCTCTCTCCCCCTCATTGTGCCCCTCTCTCCCCCTCAATGTGCCCCTCTCTCCCCCTCAATGTGCCCCTCTCTCCCCCTCAATGTGCCCCTCTCTCCCCTCACTGTGCCCCTCTCTCCCCCTCACTGTGCTCACTGTGCCTCTCTCCCCCTCACTGCCCCTCACTGTGCCCCTCACTGTGCCCCCCTCTCTCCCCCTCACTGTGCCTTTCTCTCCCCCTCACTGTGCCCCTCTCTCCCCCCTCACTGTGCCTCTCCCCCTTCACTGTGCTCCTCTCTCCCCCCACTGTGCCCCTCTCTCCCCCCACTGTGCCCCTCTCTCCCCCCACTGTGCCCCTCTCTCCCCCTCACTGTGCCCCTCTCTCCCCCTCACTGTGCCCCTCTCTCCCCCTCACTGTGCCCCTCTCTCCCCCCTCACTGTGCCCCCCTCACCCCTCACTGTGCCCCTCTCACCCCTCACTGTGCCCCTCTCCCCCACACTGCGCCCTCTCTCCCCCACACTGCGCCCTCTCTCCCCCACACTGCGCCCTCTCTCCCCCACACTGCGCCCTCTCTCCCCCACACTGCGCCCTCTCTCCCTACTCACTGTGCCTCCCTCTCTCCATACTCATTGTGTCCCCCTCTCTCCCTCCTCACTGTGCCCCCCTCTCTCCCCCCTCACTGTGCCCCCCTCTCTCCCCCTCACTGTGCCCCCCTCTCTCCCCCTCACTGTGCCCCTCTCTCCCCCTCACTATGCCCCTCTCCCACTCACTGTGCCCCTCTCTCCCCCTCACTGTGCCTCTCTCTCCCCCTCACTGTGCCTCTCTCCTTCCCTCACTGTGCCTCTCTCTCCCCCTCACTGCGCCTCTCCCCCTCACTGTGCCACTCTCCCCCCCTCAGTGTGCCTCTCTCCCCCTCACTGTGCCCCTCTCTCCCCCTCACTGTGCCACTCCCCCCTCATTGTGCCTCTCTCTCTCCTTCCCTCTTGTGCCTCTCTTTCCTTCCTCATTGTGCCTCTCTTTCCTTCATTGTGCCTCTCTCCCCCTAACTGTGCCTCTCTCCCCCCTAACTGTGCCCCTCTCCCCCCCCTCACTGTGCCCCTCTCCCCCTCACTGTGCCCCTCTCTCCCCCCTTCACTGTGCCTCTCTCCCCCCTCACTGTGCCCCCCTCTCCCCCCCTCACTGTGCCCTCTCTCCCCCCTCACTGTGCCCCTCTCTCCCCCTCACTGCCCCCCTCTCCCCCTCACTGCGCCCCTCTCCCCCCTCACTGTGCCTCCTCTCTCCCCCCTCACTGTGCCCCCTTCTCTCCCCCATCACTGTGCCCCCCTCTCTCCTCCCTCACTGTGCCCCTCTCTCCCCCTCAATGTGCCCCTCTCTCCCCCTCAATGTGCCCCTCTCTCCCCTCACTGTGCCCCTCTCTCCCCCTTCACTGTGCTCACTGTGCCTCTCTCCCACTCACTGCCCCCTCACTGTGCCCCCCTCTCTCCCCCTCACTGTGCCCCTCTCTCCCCCCTCACTGTGCCCCTCTCTCCCCCTTCACTGTGCCTCTCCCCCTTCACTGTGCTCCTCTCTCCCCCCACTGTGCCCCCCTCACCCCTCACTGTGCCCCTCTCTCCCCCTCACTGTGCCCCCCTCACCCCTCACTGTGCCCCCCTCACCCCTCACTGTGCCCCTCTCTCCCCCACATTGCGCCCCTCTCCCCCACACTGCGCCCCTCTCTCCCCCACACTGCGCCCCTCTCCCTACTCACTGTTCCTCCCTCTCTCCCTACTCACTGTGTCCCCCTCTCTCCCTCCTCACTGTGACCCCCTCTCTCCCCACTCACTGTGCCCCCCTCTCTCCCTCACTGTGCCCCTCTCCCCCTCACTGTGCCTCTCTCCCCCCTCACTGTGCCTCTCTCCCCCCTCACTGTGCCTCTCTCCCCCCTCACTGTGCCTCTCTCCCCCCTCACTGTTCCTCTCTCCCCCCTCACTGTTCCTCTCTCCCCCTCACTGTGCCTATCTCCCCACCTCACTGTGCCTCTCTCCCTCCTCACTGTGCCTCTCTCACCCCTCACTGTGCCTCTCCCTCCTCACTGTGCCCCTCTCCCCCTTCTCTGTGCCTCTCTCTCCCCCTCACTGTGCCCCCCTCTGTCCCCCCTCACTGTGCCCCTCTCCCCCTCACTGTGCCCCTCTCTCCCCCTCACTGCCCCACTCTCCCCCTCACTGTGCCCCTCTCCCCCCTCACTGTGCCTCCCTCTCTCCCTACTCATTGTGCCCCCCTCTCCCCCCTCACTGTGCCCCCTCTCTGTGCCCCTCTCTCCCTCCTCACTGTGCCTCCCTCTCTCCCTACTCATTGTGCCCCCCTCTCCCCCCTCACTGTGCCCCCCTCTCTGTGCCCCTCTCTCCCTCCTCACTGTGCCTCTCTCCCCCCTCACTGTGCCCCCCTCTCTCCCCCCTCACTGTGCCCCTCTCCCCCCTCACTGTGCCCCTCTCTCCCCCTCACTTCCCCCTCTCCCCCCTCACTGTGTCCCCCTCTCTCTGCCCTCACTGTGCCCCCTCCTCTCCCCCTCACTGTGCCCCTCTCTCCCTCCTCACTGTGCCCCTCTCTCCTCCCTCACTGTGCCCCTCTCCCCCTCAATGTGCCCCTCTCTCCCCCTCAATGTGCCAATCTCTCCCCTCACTGTTCCCCTCTCTCCCCCTCACTGTGCTCACTGTGCCTCTCTCTCCCCCTCACTGCCCCCTCACTGTGCCCCCTCACTGTGCCTTTCTCTCCCCCCTCACTGTGCCCCTCTCTCCCCCCTCACTGTGCCTCTCCCCCTTCACTGTGCTCCTCTCTCCCCCCACTGTGCCCCCCTCACCCCTCACTGTGCCCCTCTCTCCCCCCTCACTGTGCCTCTCCCCCTTCACTGTGCTCCTCTCTCCCCCCACTGTGCCCCCCTCACTGTGCCCCCCTCACCCCTCACTGTGCCCCCCTCACCCCTCACTGTGCCCCTCTCTCCCCCTCACCGTGCCCCCCTCGACCCTCACTGTGCCCCCCTCACCCCTCACTGTGCCCCCCTCAACCCTCACTGCGCCCCTCTCTCTCCCACACTGTGCCCCTCTCTCTCCCACACTGCGCCCCTCTCCCCCACACTGCGCCCCTCTCCCCCACACTGCGCCCTCTCTCCCCCACACTGCGCCCTCTCTCCCTACTCACTGTTCCTCCCTTTCTCCCTCCTCACTGTGCCCCCCTCTCTCCCCCTCACTGTGCCCCTCTCTCCCCCTCACTGTGCCCCTCTCTCCCCCTCACTGTGCCCCTCTCCCCCTCACTGTGCCCCTCTCCCCCTCACTGTGCCCCTCTCTCCCCCTCACTGTGCCCCTCTCCCCCTCACTGTGCCCCTCTCCCCCTCACTGTGCCCCTCTCTCCCACACTGTGCCCCTCTCCCCCACACTGCGCCCCTCTCCCCCACACTGTGCCCCTCTCCCCCACACTGCGCCCTCTCTCCCCCACACTGCGCCCTCTCTCCCTACTCACTGTTCCTCACCTTTCTCCCTCCTCACTGTGCCCCCCTCTCTCCCCCTCACTGTGCCCCTCTCCCCCTCACTGTGCCCCTCTCCCACTCACTGTGCCCCTCTCTCCCACTCACTGTGCCCCTCTCTCCCCCACCTCACTGTGCTCTTCTCTCCCCCCACTGTGCCCCCCTCACCCCTCACTGTGCCACTCTCCCCCCCTCACTGTGCCTCTCTCCCCCTCACTGTGCCCCTCTCTCCCCCTCACTGCACCACTCCCCCCTCATTGTGCCTCTCTCTCTCCTTCCCTCTTGTGCCTCTCTTTCCTTCCTTCATTGTGCCTCTCTCCCCCCTAACTGTGCCCCCCCCCTCACTGTGCCCCTCTCCCCCCTCACTGTGCCCCTCTCTCCCCCCTTCACTGTGCCTCTCTCCCCCTCACTGTGCCCCCCTCTCCCCCCTCACTGTGCCCACTGTCCCCCCTCACTGTGCCCCTCTCTCCCCCTCACTGCCCCCCTCTCCCCCACATTGCGCCCCTCTCCCCCTCACTGTGCCCCCCTCTCTCCCCCTCACTGTGCCTCTCTCCCTCCTCACTGTGCCTCTCTCACCCCTCACTGTGCTCCTCTCTCCCCCCCACTGTGCCCCTCTCTCCCCCTCACTGTGCCCCTCACCCCTCACTGTGCCCCCCTCACCGTGCCCCTCTCTCCCCCACACTGCGCCCCTCTCCCCGTCACTATGCCTCCCTCTCTCCCCCCTCACTGTGCCTCCCTCTCTCCCTACTCATTGTGCCCCCTTTCTCCCTACTCATTGTGCCCCCCTCTCCCTCCTCACTGTGCCCCCTCTCTCCCCCTTCAGTGTGCCTCTCTCTCCCCCCTCACTGTGCCCCCCTCTCCCCCTCACTGCCCCCTCTCCACCTCACAACGCCCCTCTCCCCCATCACTGTGCCCCCTCTCTCCCCCCTCACTGTGCCTCCCTCTCTCCCCCCTCACTGTGCCCCCCTCACTGTGCACCTCTCTCCCTCCTCACTGTGCCCCTCTCTCCTCCCTCCTCACTGTGCCCCTCTCTCCTCCCTCACTGTGCCCCTCTCTCCCCCTCAATGTGCCCCTCTTTCCCCCTCACTGTGCCCCTCTCTCCCCCTCAATGTGCCCATCTTTCCCCCTCACTGTGCCCCTCTCCCCCTCACTGTGCCCCACTCTCCCCCTCACTGTGCCCCCCTCTCTCCCCCCTCACTGTGCCCCTCCCCCCTCACTGCCCCCTCTCCCCCTCACTGCGCCCCTCTCTCCGCTCACTGTGCCCCCCTCTCTCCCCTCACTGTGCCCCCTTCTCTCCCCCCTCTCTGTGCCCCCCTCTCTCCCCCCTCACTGTGTCCGTTTCTCTCCCCCCTCACTGTGCCCCTCTCTCCCTCCTCACTGTGCCCCTCTCTCCTCCCTCACTGTGCCCCTCTTTCCCCCTCAATGTGCCCCTCTCTCCCTTCACTGTGCCTCTCTCTCCCACTCACTGTGCTCACTGTGCCCCCCTCACTGTGCCCGTTTCTCTCCCCCCTCACTGTGCCCTCCTCTCTCCCCCTCACTGTGCCCCCCTCACCCCTCACTGTGCCCCTTTCTCCCCCTCACTGTGCCCCTCTCTCCCCCCTCACTGTGCCCCCCTCACCCCTCACCCCTCACTGTGCCCCTATCTCCCCCACACTGTGCCCCTCTCTCCCACTCACTGTGCTCACTGTGCCCCCCTCACCCCTCACCCCTCACTGTGCCCCTTTCTCCCCCTCACTGTGCCCCTCTCCCCCCTCACTGTGCCCCCCTCACCCCTCACTGTGCCCCTATCTCCCCCACACTGTGCCCCTCTCTCCCCCTCACTGTGCCGCTCTCTCCCCCCTCACCCCTCACTGTGCCCCCCTCACCCCTCACTGTGCCCCTCTCTCCCCATCACTGTGCCCCCCTCTCTCCCCCCTCACTGTGCCTCCCTCTCTCCCCCCTCACTGTGCCTCCCTCTCTCCCTACTCATTGTGCCCCCCTCTCTCCCTACTCATTGTGCCCCCCTCTCTCCCTACTCATTGTGCCCCCCTCTCTCCCCCCTCACTGTGCCCCCCTCTCTCCCCCCTCACTGTGCCCCTCTCTCCCTCCTCACTGTGCCCCTCTCTCCTCCCTCACTGTGCCCCTCTCCTCCTCACTGTGCCCCTCTCTCCCCCTCACTGTGCCCCTCTCTCCCCCTCACTGTGCCCCTCTCTCCCCCTCACTGTGCCCCTCTCTCCCTCCTCACTGTGCCCCTCTCTCCCCCCTTCACTGTGCCTCTCTCCCCCCTCACTGTGCCCCTCCCCCCCTCACTGCGCCCCTCTCTCCCCTCACTGTGCCCCCCTCTCTGCCCCCTCACTGTGCCCCCTTCTCTCCCCCCTCACTGTGCCCGTTTCTCTCCTCCCTCACTGTGCCCCTCTTTCCCCCTCAATGTGCCCCTCTCTCCCCTCATTGTGCCTCTCTCTCCCACTCACTGTGCTCACTGTGCCCCCCTCTCTCCCCCCTCACTGTGCCCCCCTCTCTCCCCCCTCACTGTGCCCGTTTCTCTCCCCCCTCACTGTGCCCACCTCTCTCCCCCTCACTGTGCCCCCCTTCACCCCTCACTGTGCCCCTCTCTCCCCCACACTGCGCCCCTCTCTCCCCCCTCACTGTGCCCCTCTCTCCCCCACACTGCGCCCCTCTCTCCCCCCTCACTGTGCCCCTCTCTCCCCCACACTGCGCCCCTCTCCCCCCTCACTGCGTCTCTCTCCCCCTCACTGTGCCTCTCTCTCCCCCTCACTGTGCCTCTCTCTCCCCCTCACTGTGCCTCTCTCCTTCCCTCACTGCGCCTCTCCCCCCTCATTGTGCCTCTCTCTCCTTCCCTCTTGTGCCTCTCTTTCCTTCCCTCATTGTGCCTCTCTTTCCTTCATTATGCCTCTCTCCCCCCTAAATCCTGCTCCACTTTGGGAGAAAAACTGACTAATAACACAGCAGACCTATCTAGCAGGCTGGCTGGCTAAACCAGAACCAAACCATAAGGGTACTTTAAGCAGTCAGTAAACAAATGAATAATCCTTACTTTAGTTGAAGTAGTCTTTGGTGAAATCCCTCTGGCTAAGGGCTCACGCAGCAGTGTGCTTCTCTCTCTCTCTCTCTCTGGCAGCTACTGCCAGTCACATGATCCTTTATCTACCTTGCTGGCTCTCAGGTGTCAGCTAAAGAGTTCTGATTTCCTAACTTCCACCTGAGTTAACCCTTATGAGTGCTGGATGAAGCACTCAGACATATGTCTCCCAGGCGTAACTGATAGGAGTTGACTTCACTCTGTCACATACCTACCCTGTTTGTGTGTGGCTTGTGTCCCACACGGCTGAAGCCCGACCCTCCACTCCTTCCCTTGACAAAAAATCAGCATTTCCATGGTCCTTTCCAGGTCTATGCTGAATATCAAAAGAGAAGGGTTGGAGGGCAATATACCACCTGGTCAACCTTGGATTTGTGTCCTTCATGGTGTTTAACCACTTCAAGGGCGCATGGTCAGTGACCAGGGTGAAGTGTACTCCGGCGACATAATGTCTCAAGGCCTCAATTGCCCATTTTACAGCGAGGCACTCCTTCTCAATAACGGAATACCTCACTTCCCTTGGGAACAGCTTCCGACTGATGAACAGTATGGGGTGTTCAACACCATCAAATTGCTGAGACAGCACTGCTCCCAGTCCTACCTCTGAGGCATCCGTCTGGATGATGAAGGGCTCTTTAAAATCTGGGCTCCGAAGAGCGGGGCCCTCTGACAGGCACTTTTTTAGCATGTCAAAGGCGTCTTGGCACTCCCAAGACCATTTAACTTGGGTCGGGGCACTCTTTTTTGTCAGATCTGTTAGGGGTGCAGATATTTCCGAAAAATTGGGGATAAACCGCCGGTAATACCCTGCTAACCCCAAAAGGGAGCGGACCTGTGTCTTTGTCTGTGGGGTGGGGACTTCCTTTATGGCGGCCACCTTGCTACCTAGTGGCCTTACTATCCCTCCCCCAACGGCATAGCCCAAGTACTTTGTAGTGGATTTACCCAGGGCACATTTTTTTGGATTTGCAGTGAGCCCTGCTTCTCTTAAGGACGTTAGGACTGCCCTTAACCTTTTTATATGAGACTGCCAGTGTCTGCTATAGATGACAATGTCATCCAAGTAGGCCGCGGCATATGCCCTATGGGGTCGTAGTACCTTGTCCATTAACCTTTGGAACGTGGCTGGAGCCCCAAGTAACCCAAATGGCATAGTGACGAATTGGTATAAACCGAGAGGGGTGGCGAAGGCAGTTTTGCATTTGGATTCTTCCGCTTGAGGTATCTGCCAATATCCTTTCGTGAGATCTAGGGTGGAGATATACTCTGCTTTACCAAGCGAATCAAGCAATTCATCCACCCTAGGCATTGGATATGCATCAAATCTGGATACAGCATTTACCTTTCGCAGATCCACGCAAAACCTCACCTTCCCATCTGGTTTAGGGACCAACACGATAGGGCTACACCATTCGCTGTGGGACTCCTCGATCACGCCCAATTCCATCATGTCTATTATCTCCCTCTCTACCAGGTCTTTTCGGCCCTCTGGCAATCTATAGGGACGAGACCGTACTTTTACGCCAGGTTCTGTCTCAATCCTATGGGACACTAAATCAGTCTGCCCTGGCAGCTCAGAAAAAACATCTGGGAACTGGTCACATACATCAAGTAAGTAGGTCTGACCTTTGTTCCGTTGTTAACTGCTCTCCCATGGGAACCTGATGGTCAGTGTACGTACTACCCTTTGGAAGCTTTGGACCCAAATCCGTCTCTCCTTCCTGAGGGTGAATGAACAGCGATCTCATCGTTTTCCAGGGTTTCAGGAGGTTCACGTGGTAGATTTGTTTACCCTTCCTGGACCCTGGTTGAGAGATCTCATAGTTCACCTCCCCGGTGCGGCGGAGAACTTGGAAAGGACCCTGCCACTTCGCAAGGAGTTTACTCTCTGATGTCGGTAGTAGTAGCATCACTTGGTCCCCAGGTTGGAAGACCCTCAAGCGAGCATTTTGGTTGTACTGCCTCTCTTGACGTTCTTGAGCAGATTTGAGGTTTTCCTTCGCAAACCGACCTATCATGTCTAGGCGGTGTCTAAGGTCTACTGTATGACATACTGAAGGGTATTCTTGGAGGGGGAGGGCTCCTCCTCCCAGGATTCCTTCAGTAGGTCGAGAATACCCCGAGGTTGGCGTCCATATAGGAGCTCAAACGGGGAGAAGCCTGTGGATGATTGGGGAACTTCTCGTACCGCAAACAACAGGAAAGGGAGAAGTTCATCCCAAGCTCGCTTTTCAGTGTCCACAAACTTCCTAAGCATAGTTTTTAAAGTACGGTTAAACCTCTCTACCAATCCATCAGTCTGAGGATGGTAGACCGAGGTCCGGACGGATTTTACCTCCAATAACTTCAGGACATCCTGCATTAACTTTGCCATGAAATTTGTTCCCTGGTCAGTTAACATTACTTGGGGAAGTCCTACCCTAGAAAACAGTTCTAACAGCCTGTGAGCAACCTGTTTAGCAGTGGCTGATCTCAGAGGGAAGGCATCAGGATACCTGGTGGCATAATCAACAACAACGAGTATAAATTTATGTCCCTTCGCAGAGGGTTCTAAAGGTCCGACCAGATCTACCCCAATTCTCTCGAATGGGACGGCTACCAAGGGCAGAGGAACCAAAGGAGCCGGCTTCTGTCCTTTTTGGCTAGTTAACTGGCATTCAGGACATGTCTCACATAGTTTCATGATGTCACCATGTATGCCTGGCCAGTAAAACCGGGACGAGATGCGGTCCGTGGTCTTATCTCTGCCCAAATGACCACCCCATGGGAGAGTATGGGCTAGGGTAAACACTGTTTTAATCAACCCTTTAGGGACTAGCATCTGTCGAATGACCTCCCCTGTTTGTGTAACCTTATTCACACGATATAGTATGTCATTCAACAGTTCAAAATGTGGAAACACTTTTACACCTTGTTCATCTATTATCTTGTTGTTGACCTGTACCACCTTCTCATATTGTCTAGCCAGAGCTGGGTCCTCTCTCTGCCTCTGACGGAAGTCAGGAAGATCCAGGTCTGGCAACACTCCCGTATCTATCTGTTCCCCACCCTGGTCATCCCCGGCCATGACCTGCAGTCCTTTGGGCTGACTAATGTTACCAAAAGTCCCAGCCTTTCTTAACCAGTCCTCTTTTTCCGCACGTCTCTGTTTACGTGTCTTTGGGACATGGTGTCTATGGGGGAAAATCTCTGGGGAAAAAGGGAACAAGTCTCCGGGCTTCTCCGGTACCAGAGAAGTAGGCTCCGTAGGAGTAGGGGCCAACAATATTTCGAGGTAGGGCCAGTCTCGGCCAAGTAGAACAGGAGCAGGTAGCCAGGGAGCAACTCCCACTAGTAGGCTAGCCTCTTGACCCTGGATACGCAGTGTAACGTTCGCCGTCGGGTATCTCTTTGTATCCCCATGGATACACTCGATATTCAAAGGAGAGTCATAAGATAGTCTATTGCTTGGAATTAGGCCCTCTAGGATCAGGGTTTTTCCAGAGCCCGAGTCCAGCATGGCGTTTACTTTTGTCCCCTCCAGAGATGCTGGGACTAACCACGGATTGTGGTCCCCTCGGAGACAAGCTGTGGCAGTGGTTCTGCCATATGAACAGTCCATTTTCTCATTTCCTGAGTCCGCAAACTCGGTCGTCCGCAGAAGCTCTCGACGGGGCTCGGTGTTTGGACCTCTCCGCTGTTGGATGGGGTCCTCTCTTCTGGTTGGTGGGGTTATCCTCTCCACCGGGTGGGTTACAGGAGTCCAGGTTCTCGGGGAATACTGTGGGTGGCGGCTTCCCTTGAGTGATCCAGTGGCCTCAGACCCAGGATGGGCGTCTCTGCGGGAGTTTGTACCAGGAACCCTCCGAGATGGGAAAGGGTCTTCCGATCGGGTTGACTGGATCTCCCGAGCTGGCGGGTTGTAGACCCCTCGATTGTCTGCTCTCCTGCCTCTAGTATCACCGGAAGCAACTGGTGTTTGCACCGGCCGTTCCCAGCTATCCTGTTGGGTGTCGTCGCCCAGGAAGTTTTCCACCAAGCGGACCGCTGAATCCTGGGAAAATGCAGCGTGTCTTTTTACCCAGGAGCGGGAGGAGGGGGGCAATATCTGTATGAACTGCTCGAGCACAAACTGTTCAAGGATCTCTGCCTTGTCATGTTTTTCCGGTTGTATCCACCTGGCACATAAGTCTACTAAGCGGTGGGCTACGACCCGGGGTCTGTCTCGGTTTGTATATTTGACTGTCCGGAACCGCTGTCGGTAGGTCTCTGGCGTGAAGCCTAGGCGATCCAGAATAGCAGCTTTTAGTTTCTGATAGTCCATGGCCTCGTCCGCTGGAAGAGCCTGGTAGGCTGCCTGAGCTTCCCCTATGAGGAGTGGAGCCAGAGTCGTTACCCAGCGATCAACTGTCCAGCCGTGGGCCGTTGCTACCCTTTCAAAAGTGAGGAGAAATGCCTCTGGGTCTTCGTTTGGCTTCATTTTAGGCAGCATCACCGGTGGGTTATTTGGAATCCCTTGTCTGCCTGGGGTTGGGCCTTCGACCAGCAGTTGGAGTAGCTTTTCCTCTCGCCGGGCCTGTTGCTCTTGCTGGGCTTGTCGCTCATCTTGCTGGGCTTGTCGCTCTGCTTGCTTCTCTGCTAGCTGGAGCTGTTGCTCAAGGAACTGAGAAAAAAAATTCTCCATTTTTTTTTTTTTTTGTGTGGCCCTTCAGATACAGGGGCTGTCCGACTTCCCACTTCTGACACCACCTGTGGCAGGACGGCCTGTAGCCGAGGTAAGGGAACAGTCCACACGTATAGTTTCAGGATAAATAAAAACGTTCAGTGGCTTTATTTCTCCACAGTAACATAACATGCGGGTACACTGTCCCTTTAACAAAATAAATCCTGCTCCACTTTGGGAGAAAAACTGACTAATAACACAGCAGACCTATCTAGCAGGCTGGCTGGCTAAACCAGAACCAAACCATAAGGGTACTTTAAGCAGTCAGTAAACAAATGAATAATCCTTACTTTAGTTGAAGTAGTCTTTGGTGAAATCCCTCTGGCTAAGGGCTCACGCAGCAGTGTGCTTCTCTCTCTCTCTCTGGCAGCTACTGCCAGTCACATGATCCTTATCTACCTTGCTGGCTCTCAGGTGTCAGCTAAAGAGTTCTGATTTCCTAACTTCCACCTGAGTTAACCCTTATGAGTGCTGGATGAAGCACTCAGACATATGTCTCCCAGGCGTAACTGATAGGAGTTGACTTCACTCTGTAACACCCCTCCACTGTGCCCCACTCTCCACCTTCACTGTGCCTCTCTCCCCCCCGCACTGTGCCTCTCTCCCCCTCACTGTGCCTCTCCCCCCCTCACTGTGCCTCTCTCCCTCCTCACTGTGCCTCTCTCACCCCTCACTGTGCCTCTCCCCCCTCACTGTGCTTCTCTCTCCCCACACTGTGCCCCTCTCTCCCCCCTCACTGTGCCCCCTCACCCCTCACTGTGCCCCTCTCACCCCTCACTGTGCCCCCCTCTCCCCTCACTGTGCCCCGCTCTCCACCTCTTTGTGCCCCTCACTCCCCCTCACTGTGCCCCTCTCTCCCCCTCACTGTGCCTCTCTCCTTTCCTCATTGTGCCTCTCTCCTTCCCTCACTGTGCCTCTCTCCCCCTCACTGCGCCTCTCTCCCCCTCACTGTGCCACTCTCTCCCCAATCACTGTGCCCCTCTCTCCCCAATCACTGTGCCCCTCTCCCCAATCACTATGCCCCTCTCTCCCCCCTCACTGTGCCCCTCTCCCCCCTCACTGTGCCCCTCTCTCCCCCCTCACTGTGCCCCTCTCTCCCCAATCACTGTGCCCCTCTCCCCTCACTGTGCCCCTCTTTCCCCCTCACTGTGCCCCTCTTTCCCCCTCACTGTGCCCCTCTCTCCCCCTCACTGTGCCTCTCTCCCCCCTCACTGTGCCTCTCTCCCCCCCTCACTGTGCCTCTCTCCCCCCTCACTGTGCCTCTCTCCCCCCTCACTGTGCCTCTCTCCCTCCTCACTGTGCCTCTCTCACCCTTCACTGTGCCTCTCTCACCCCTCACTGTGCTCCTCTCTCCCCCCCACTGTGCCCCTCTCTCCCCCTCACTGTGCCCCCCTCACCCCTCACTGTGCCCCCCTCACCCCTCACTGTGCCCCCCTCACTGCACCCCCCTCACTGCACCCCTCTCCCCCACACTGCGCCCCCCTCACCCCTCACTGTGCCCCCCTCACCCCTCACTGTGCCCCCCTCACTGCACCCCTCTCTCCCCCACACTGCTCCCCTCTCTCCCCCACACTGCACCCTCTCTCCCTACTTACTGTGCCTCCCTCTCTCCCTACTCATTGTGTCCCCCTCTCTCCCTCCTCACTGTGCCTCCCTCTCTCCCCCTCACTGTGCCCCCCTCTCTCCCTCTCACTGTGCCCCCCTCTCTCCCCCCTCACTGTGCCCCCCTCTCTCCCCCTCACTGTGCCCCTCTCTCCCCCTCACTGTGCCCCTCTCTCCCCCTCACTGTGCCCCTATCTCCCCCTCACTGTGCCCCTCTCTCCAACTTACTGCGCCCCTCCCCCACTCACTGCGCCGTCTCACTGCGCCTCTCTACCCCTCACTGTGCCCCTCTCTCCCCCTCACTGTGCCCCTCTCTCCCCCTCACTGTGCCCCTCTCTCCCCCTCACTGTGCCCCTCTCTCCCCCTCACTGTGCCCCTCTCTCCCCCTCACTGTGCCCCTCTCTCCCCCCCACTGTGCCTATCTCCTTCCCTCACTGTGCCTCTCCTTCCCTCGCTGTGCCCCTCTCTCCCCCTCACTGTGCCCCTCTCTCCCCCTCACTGTGCCTCTCTCCTTTCCTCATTGTGCCTCTCTCCTTCCCTCACTGTGCCTCTCTCCCCCTCACTGCGCCTCTCTCCCCCTCACTGTGCTACTCTCTCCCCAATCACTGTGCCCCTCTCTCCCCAATCACTGTGCCCCTCTCCCCAATCACTATGCCCCTCTCTCCCCCCTCACTGTGCCCCTCTCCCCCCTCACTGTGCCCCTCTCTCCCCCTCACTGTGCCCCTCTCTCCCCAATCACTGTGCCCCACTCTCCCCTCTCACTGTGCCCCTCTCCCCCTCACTGTGCCCCTCTTTCCCCCTCACTGTGCCCCTCTTTCCCCCTCACTGTGCCCCTCTCTCCCCCTCACTGTGCCTCTCTCCCCCCTCACTGTGCCTCTCTCCCCCCTCACTGTGCCTCTCTCCCCCCTCACTGTGCCTCTCTCCCCCCTCACTGTGCCTCTCTCCCCCCTCACTGTGCCTCTCTCCCCCCTCACTGTGCCTCTCACCCTTCACTGTGCCTCTCTCACCCCTCACTGTGCTCCTCTCTCCCCCTCACTGTGCCACCCTCACCCCTCACTGTGCCCCCCTCACCCCTCACTGTGCCCCCCTCACCCCTCACTGTGCCCCCCTCACTGCACCCCTCCCTCCCCCCCACTGCTCCCCTCTCTCCCCCCCACTGCTCCCCTCTCACCCCTCACTGTGCCCCCCTCACCCCTGACTGTGCCCCCCTCACTGCACCCCTCTCTCCCCCACACTGCTCCCCTCTCTCCCCCACACTGCACCCTCTCTCCCTACTATAGTGCCTCCCTCTCTCCCTACTCATTGTGTCCCCCTCTCTCCCTCCTCACTGTGCCTCCCTCTCTCCCCCTCACTGTGCCCCCTCTCTCCCCCCTCACTGTGCCCCCCTCTCTCCCCCTCACTGTGTCCCTCTCTCCCCTCACTGTGCCCCTATCTCCCCCTCACTGTGCCCCTCTCTCCAACTTACTGCGCCCCTCCCCCACTCACTGCGCCGTCTCACTGCGCCTCTCTACCCCTCACTGTGCCCCTCTCTCCCCCTCACTGTGCCCCTCTCTCCCCCTCACTGTGCCCCTCTCTCCCCCTCACTGTGCCCCTCTCTTCCCCTCACTGTGCCCCTCTCTCCCCCTCACTGTGCCCCTCTCTCCCCCCCACTGTGCCTCTCTCCTTTCCTCACTGTGCCTCTCCTTCCCTCACTGTGCCCCTCTCTCCCCCTCACTGCGCCTCTCTCCCCCTCACTGTGCAACTCTCCCCCCTCACAGTGCCTCTCTCCCCCTCACTGTGCCCCTCTCTCTCCTTCCCTCATTGTGCCTCTCTTTCCTTCATTGTGCCTCTCTCCCCCCCCTCACTGTGCCCCTCTCCCCCCTCACTGTGCCCCTCTCTCCCCCCTTCACTGTGCCTCTCTCTCCCCCCTCACTGTGCCCCTCTCTCCCCCCTTCACTGTGCCTCTCTCTCCCCCCTCACTGTGCCCCTCTCTCCCCCCTCAATGTGCCCCTCTCTCCCCCTTCACTGTGCTCCTCTCTCCCCCCACTGTGCCCCCCTCCCTCCCCCCTCACTGTGCCCCACTCACCCCTCACTGTGCCCCCCTCACCCCTCACTGTGCCCCTCTCCCCCACTGCGCCCCTCTCTCCCCCACACTGCGCCCCTCTCCCCCACACTGCGCCCCTCTCTCCTTGTGTCCCCCTCTCTCCCTCCTCACTGTGCCCCCCTCTCTCCCCCCTCACTGTGCCCCCCTCTCTCCCCCTCACTGTGCCCCTCTCCCCCACACTGTGCCCCTCTCTCTAACTTACTGCGCCCCTCCCCCACTCACTGCGCCGTCTCACTGCGCCTCTCTCCCCCTCACTGTGCCCCTCTCTCCCCCTCACTGTGCCCCTCTCCCCTCACTGTGCCCCTCTCTCCCTTTCACTGTCCCCCTCTCCCCCTCACTGTGCCCCTCTCTCCCCCTCACTGTGCCCCCCTCACCCCTCACTGTGCCCCCCTCACTGCACCCCTCTCTCCCCCACACTGCTCCCCTCTCCCCCACACTGCGCCCTCTCTCCCTACTTACTGTGCCTCCCTCTCTCCCTACTCATTGTGTCCCCCTCTCTCCCTCCTCACTGTGCCCCCCTCTCTCCCCCCTCACTGTGCCCCCCTCTCCCCCTCACTGTGCCCCTCTCCCCCTCACTGTGCCCCTCTCTCCCCCTCACTGTGCCCCTCTCTCCAACTTACTGCACCCCTCCCCCACTCACTGCGCCGTCTCACTGCGCCTCTCTACCCCTCACTGTGCCCCTGTCTCCCCCTCACTGTGCCCCTCTCCCCCTCACTGTGCTTCTCTCCCCCTCACTGTGCCTCTCTCTCTCCTTCCCTCTTGTGCCTCTCTTTCCTTCCCTCATTGTGCCTCTCTTTCATTCATTGTGCCTCTCTCCCCAACTGTGCCCCTCTCCCCCCCCCTCACTGTGCCCCTCTCTCCCCCCTTCACTGTGCCTCTCTCCCCCCTCAATGTGCCCCTCTCTCCCCCTCAATGTGCCGCTCTCTCCCTCACTGTGCCCCTCTCTCCCCCCTCACTGTGCCCCTCTCTCCCCGCTCAATGTGCCCCTCTACCCCCGCTCAATGTGCCCCTCTCCCCCCTCACTGTGCCCCTCTCTCCCCCCTTCACTGTGCCTCTTTCTCCCCCCTCAATGTGCCCCTCTCTCCCCCTCAATGTGCCCCTCTCTCCCTCACTGTGCCCCTCTCTCCCCCTCACTGTGCCCCTCTCCCCCTCACTGTGTCCCTCTCCCCCTCACTGTGCCCCTCTCCCCGCTCACAGTGCCTCTCCCCCTTCACTGTGCTCCTCTCTCCCCCCACTGTGCCCACCTCACACCTCACTGTGCCCCTCTCTCCCCCCTCACCCCTCACTGTGCCCCCCTCACCCCTCACTGTGCCCCTCTCTCCTCACTGTGCCCCTCTCTCCCTCACTGTGCCCCTCTCTCCCCCTCACTGTGCCCCTCTCCCCCTCACTGTGCCCCTCTCCCCCTCACTGTGCCCCTCTCCCCGCTCAGTGCCTCTCCCCCTTCACTGTGCTCCTCTCTCCCCCCACTGTGCCCACCTCACTGTGCCCCTCTCTCCCCCCTCACCCCTCACTGTGCCCCCCTCACCCCTCACTGTGCCCCTCTCCCCCACACTGCGCCCCTCTCTCCCCCACACTGCGCCCCTCTCCCTACTCACTGTGTCCCCCTCTCTCCCTCCTCACTGTGCCCCTCTCTCCCCCTCACTGTGCCCCTCTCTCCCCCTCACTGTGCCCCTCTCTCCCCCTCACTGTGCCCCTCTCCCCCTCACTGTGCCTCTCTCCCCCCTCACTGTGCCTCTCTCCCGCCTCACTGTGCCTCTCTCCCCCCTCACTGTGCCTCTATCCCTCCTCACTGTGCCCCTCTCTCCCCCTCACTGTGCCTCTCTCCCCCCTCACTGTGCCTCTCTCCCCGCCTCACTGTGCCTCTCTCCCCCCTCACTGTGCCTCTATCCCTCCTCACTGTGCCCCTCTCTCCCCCTCACTGTGCCTCTCTCCCCCCCTCACTGTGCCTTTCTCCCTCCTCACTGTGCCCCTCTCTCCCCCCTCAATGTGCCCCTCTCTCCCCCTCAATGTGCCCCTCTTCCCCTCACTGTGCCCCTCTCTCCCCCCTCACTGTGCCCCTCTCTCCCCCCTCACTGTGCCCCTCTCTCCCCCTCAATGTGCCCCTCTCCCCCTCACTGTGCCCCTCTCTCCCCCCTCACTGTGCCCCTCTCTCCCCCCTCACTGTGCCCCTTTCTCCCCCCTCACTGTGCCCCTCTCTCCCCGCTCACTGTGCCTCTCCCCGCTCACTGTGCCTCTCCCCCTTCACTGTGCCTCTCTCCCCCCACTGTGCCCACCTCACACCTCACTGTGCCCCTCTCTCCCCCCTCACCCCTCACTGTGCCCCCCTCACCCCTCACTGTGCCCCCCTCACCCCTCATTGTTCCTCTCTCTACCCCACACTGCGCCCCTCTCCCCCACACTGCGCCCCTCTCTCCCTACTCACTGTGCCTCCCTCTCTCCCTACTCACTGTGTCCCCCTCTCTCCCTACTCACTGTGTCCCCTTCTCTCCCTCCTCACTGTGCCCCCCTCACCCCTCATTGTGCCCCCCCTCACCCCTCACTGTGCCCCTCCCCCCCTCACTGCGCCCTCCCCCCCCTCACTGCGCCCTCCCCCCCCTCACTGCGCCCTCCCCCCCCTCACTGCGCCCTCCCCCCCCTCACTGCGCCCTCCCCCCCCTCACTGCGCCCTCCCCCCCCTCACTGCGCCACTCCCCCCTCCCTGCGCCCCCCCCCTCACTGCGCCCCTCTCTCCCCCTCACTGCGCCCCTCCCCCCTCACTGCGCCCCTCTCTCCCCCTCACTGCGCCCCTCTCTCCCCCTCACGGCGCCCCTCCCCTCTCACTGTGCCCCTCTCCTCCCTCACTGTGCCCCTCCCTCCCCTCTCACTGCGCCCCTCTCCCCCTCACTGCGCCCCTCCCTCCCCTCTCACTGTGCCCCTCTCCCCCCTCACTGCGCCCCTCCCTCCCCTCTCACTGTGCCCCTCTCCCCCCTCACTGCGCCCCTCCCTCCCCTCACTGCGCCCCTCCCTCCCCTTTCACTGCGCCCCTCTCTCCCCCCTCACTGTGCCCTACACCTCACTGCGAAGCTCCCTCCCCCCTCACTGCGTCCCTCCCTCCCCCCTCACTGCGCCCATCCCTCCCCCCTCACTGTGCCCCTCCCTCCCCTTCACTGCGCCCCTCCCTCCCTCCCCCTTCACTGCGCCCCTCCCTCCCCCTTCACTGCGCCCCTCCCCCCTCACTGCGCCCCTCTCCCCCTCACTGCGCTCCTCCCTCCCTCCCCCTCACTGCGCCCCTCTCCCCCTCACTGCGCTCCTCCCTCCCTCCCCCTCACTGCGCCCCTCTCCCCCTCACTGCGCCTCTCTCCCCCTCACTGCGCCCCTCTCTCCCCCTCACTGCGCCCCTCTCCCCCTCACTGCGCCCCTCCCTCCCCCCTCACTGCGCCCCTCTCCCCCTCACTGCGCCCCTCTCTCCCCCTCACTGCGCCCCTCTCTCCCCCTCACTGCGCCCCTCTCTCCCCCTCACTGCGCCCCTCCCTCCCCCCTCACTGCGCCCTTCCCTCCCCCCTCACTGCGCCCCTCCCCCCTCACTGCGCCCCTCCCCCCTCACTGCGCCCCTACCCCCTCACTGCGCCCCTCTCTCCCCCTCACTGCGCCCCTCTCTCCCCCTCACTGCGCCCCTCTCTCCCCCTCACTGCGCCCCTCTCTCCCCCTCACTGCGCCCCTCCCCTCTCACTGTGCCCCTCTCTCCTCCCTCACTGCGCCCCTCTCTCCCCCTCACTGCGCCCCTCTCTCCCCCTCACTGCGCCCCTCTCTCCCCCTCACTGCGCCCCTCCCCTCTCACTGTGCCCCTCTCTCCTCCCTCACTGTGCCCCTCCCTCCCCTCTCACTGCGCCCCTCTCCCCCTCACTGCGCCCCTCCCTCCCCTCTCACTGTGCCCCTCTCCCCCCTCACTGCGCCCCTCCCTCCCCTCTCACTGTGCCCCTCTCCCCCCTCAGTGCGCCCCTCCCTCCCCTCTCACTGTGCCCCTCTCCCCCCTCACTGCGCCCCTCCCTCCCCTCACTGCGCCCCTCCCTCCCCTTTCACTGCGCCCCTCTCTCCCCCCTCACTGTGCCCTACACCTCACTGCGAAGCTCCTTCCCCCCTCACTGCGTCCCTCCCTCCCCCCTCACTGCGCCCATCCCTCCCCCCTCACTGTGCCCCTCCCTCCCCCTTCACTGCGCCCCTCCCTCCCTCCCCCTTCACTGCGCCCCTCCCTCCCCCTTCACTGCGCCCCTCCCCCCCCCTTCACTGCGCCCCTCCCCCCCCCTTCACTGCGCCCCTCCCCCCCCCTTCACTGCGCCCCTCCCCCCTCCTTCACTGCGCCCCTCCCCCCTCACTGCGCCCCTCTCCCCCTCACTGCGCTCCTCCCTCCCTCCCCCTTCACTGCGCCCCTCCCCCTTCACTGCGCCCCTCCCCCCTCACTGCGCCCCTCTCCCCCTCACTGCGCTCCTCCCTCCCCCCCCTCACTGCGCCCCTCCCTTCCCCTCCCCCTCACTGCGCCCCTCCCTTCCCCTCCCCCTCACTGCGCCCCTCCCCCCCTCCCCCCCCTCACTGCGCCCCTCCCTCCCCCCCCTCACTGCGCTTCTCCCTCCCCCCCCTCACTGCGCCTCTCCCTTCCCCCCCTCACTGCGCCCCTCCCTTCCCCCCCCCTCACTGCTCCCCTCCCTTCCCCCCCCTCACTGCGACCCTCCCTCCCCCCCTCACTGCGCCCCTCCCTCCCCCCCCTCACTGCGCCCCTCCCTCCCCCCCCTCACTGCGCCCCTCCCTCCCCCCCTCACTGCGCCCCTCCCTCCCCCCCCTCACTGCGCCCCTCCCTCACCCCGCCCCTCCCTCCCCTCACTGCGCCCCTCCCTCACCCTGCCCCTCCCTCCCCCCCCCTCACTGCGCCCCTCCCTGCGCCCCTCCCTCACCCCGCCCCTCCCTCCCCCCCCTCACCGCGCCCCTCCCTCCCCCCCCTCACTGCGCCCCTCCCTCACCCCCCTCACTGCGCCCCTCCCTCCCCCCCTCACTGCGCCCCTCCCTCCCCCCCCTCACTGCGCCCCTCCCTCCCCCCCCTCACTGCGCCCCTCCCTCCCCCCCCTCACTGCGCCCCTCCCTTCCCCCCTCACTGCGCCCCTCCCTCCCCCCCTCCCTCCCCCCCCTCACTGCGCCCCTCCCTTCCCCTCCCCCTCACTGCGCCCCTCCCTTCCCCTCCCCCTCACTGCGCCCCTCCCCCCCTCCCCCCCTCACTGCGCCCCTCCCTCCCCCCCCTCACTGCGCTTCTCCCTCCCCCCCCTCACTGCGCCTCTCCCTTCCCCCCCTCACTGCGCCCCTCCCTTCCCCCCCCCTCACTGCTCCCCTCCCTTCCCCCCCCTCACTGCGACCCTCCCTCCCCCCCTCACTGCGCCCCTCCCTCCCCCCCCTCACTGCGCCCCTCCCTCCCCCCCCTCACTGCGCCCCTCCCTCCCCCCCTCACTGCGCCCCTCCCTCCCCCCCCTCACTGCGCCCCTCCCTCACCCCGCCCCTCCCTCCCCTCACTGCGCCCCTCCCTCACCCTGCCCCTCCCTCCCCCCCCTCACTGCGCCCCTCCCTGCGCCCCTCCCTCACCCCGCCCCTCCCTCCCCCCCCTCACCGCGCCCCTCCCTCCCCCCCCTCACTGCGCCCCTCCCTCACCCCCCTCACTGCGCCCCTCCCTCCCCCCCTCACTGCGCCCCTCCCTCCCCCCCTCACTGCGCCCCTCCCTCCCCCCCCTCACTGCGCCCCTCCCTCCCCCCCCTCACTGCGCCCCTCCCTCCCCCCCCTCACTGCGCCCCTCCCTTCCCCCCTCACTGCGCCCCTCCCTCCCCCCCCTCACTGCGCCCCTCCCTCCCCCCCCTCACTGCGCCCCTCCCTCCCCCCCCCCTCACTGCGCCCCTCCCTCCCCCCCCCCTCACTGCGCCCCTCCCTCCCCCCCTCACTGCGCCCCTCCCTCCCCCCCTCCCTCCCCCCCCTCACTGCGCCCCTCCCTCCCCCCCTCACTGCGCCCCTCCCTCCCCCCCCTCACTGCGCCCCTCCCTCCCCCCCCTCACTGCGCCCCTCCCTCCCCCCCCTCACTGCGCCCCTCTCCCCCTCACTGCGCTCCCCTCCCCCTCACTGCGCCCCTCTCCCCCTCACTGCGCTCCTCCCTCCCTCCCCCTCACTGCGCCCCTCTCCCCCTCACTGCGCCCCTCTCCCCCTCACTGCGCTCCTCCCTCCCCCCCCCTCACTGCGCCCCTCCCTCCCCCCCCCTCACTGCGCCCCTCCCTCCCCCCCCTCACTGCGCCCCTCCCTCCCCCCCCTCACTGCGCCCCTCCCTCACTGCGCCCCTCTCCCCCTCACTGCGCCCCTCTCCCCCTCACTGCGCTCCTCCCTCCCCCCCCCTCACTGCGCTCCTCCCTCCCCCCCCCCTCACTGCGCTCCTCCCTCCCCCCCCCTCACTGCGCCCCTCCCTCCCCCCCTCACTGCGCCCCTCCCTCCCCCCCCTCACTGCGCCCCTCCCTCCCTCCCCCCCCTCACTGCGCCCCTCCCTCCCTCCCCCCCCTCACTGCGCCCCTCCCTCCCCCCCTCACTGCGCCCCTCCCTCCCCCCCTCACTGCGCCCCTCCCTCCCCCCCTCACTGCGCCCCTCCCTCCCCCCCTCACCGCGCCCCTCCCTCCCCCCCTCACCGCGCCCCTCCCTCCCCCCTCCCTCCCCCTCACTGCGCCCCTCTCTCCCTCACTGCGCCCCTCCCCCTCACTGCGCCCCTCCCCCTCACTGCGCCCCTCCCCCTCACTGCGCCCCTCCCCCTCACTGCGCCCCTCCCCCTCACTGCGCCCCTCCCCCTCACTGCGCCCCTCCCCCTCACTGCGCCCCTCTCCTTCCCTCATTGTGCCTCCCCCCTCACTGTGCGTCTCCCCCCTCACTGTGCGTCTCCCCCCTCACTGTGCCTCTCCCCCCTCAATGTACCTACCTCCCCCCTCAATGTTCCTCTCTCCCCCCCTCCTTCCCTCAATGTGCCTCTCTCCCCCCCTCCCTCCCTCAACGTGCCTCTCTCCCCCCCTCCCTCCCTCAACGTGCCTCTCTCCCCCCCTCCCTCAACGTGCCTCTCCCCCCCCTCCCTCAACGTACCTCTCTCCCCCCCCCTCAACGTGCCTCTCCCTCCCTCAACGTGCCTCTCTCCCTCCCTCAACGTGCCTCTCTCCCCCTCCCTCAACGTGCCTCTCTCCCCCCTCCCTCAACGTGCCTCTCTCCCCCCTCCCTCAACGTGCCTCTCTCCCCCCCTCCCTCAACGTGCCTCTCTCCCCCCTCAACGTGCCTCTCTCCCCCCCTCAACGTGCCTCTCTCTCCCCCCCCCAAATGTGCCTCTCTCTCCCCCCCCCCAAATGTGCCTCTCTCTCCACCCCCCCAAATGTGCCTCTCTCCCCCCCATCCAAATGTGCCTCACTCCCCCTCCCTCAATGGGCCTCTCTCTCCCCTCACATGGTGCTACCAATGCCGTTTTATCAGCGCATTCCCCCTGTATACATCACAGCCTACTTTTACAGCCAATAGGAGTCTTGGTAATACTGCACATGCTCACAAGCGCAACTGAAGCCAGAGCCGCCATGTTGGATAAGGGTTATGCCCATTCTAAGTAATATTGCTTTCTGAGAGCCCAAATAGAAGATGTAATAGGGGGGCCCTTCTATATGAGCTAATAAGGAGCTAATAAGACTTATCAATGTCACATTTCCTCATGGATATTGAACATTATCAGTTTATCAAGACACCCCATCCCCTAAAACTCCCCCTCCCCCACACACCTGTACAAAAACCAGGAATGGAAATAATAAAAAGAGAACATACAGAAGAAATACATACATAGTACAATCACTATGTCAGATCAGGCTGGGTATGCACAAGAACAATATAGTGTCCATAATGACAAGTAATATTACCTGGTGAACTGATAATTTCGATATTGATAAGTCTTATTGATCATTTCCTTATTATCTCATATAGGGGCCTATTACACCTTCTATTTGGGCTCTCAGCAAGCTTAGTGTGGGCATAACCCTTATCCAAGATGGCGGCTCTGGCTTCAGTAGTGCCTGTAAGCATGTGCAGTACTACCAAGCCTCCTATTGGCTGTGACGTTACCAGGGTGATTGCCCTGATTAGCCATGGCATTGGCAGCATCATGCAGGCTTCTGCGCATGCGTGATCCTAACCTAGGCTTGAGGTCCCGGGATTAGTTCAGGTAATTACTCTTATCCCATCCCCCCACTTATCATTGTACCTCCCCCTC